>NC_092233.1:10390241-10422741 GCF_036320965.1 Panulirus ornatus | reverse complement strand
AGGCTTCGGCACTTGTGAACTAAATGTTGCTTTCTGTTGGTGAGCCAGTCACTGATCTATTCACAAAGCTCATCTTCAATTCCATGCAATCCTGATTCATACAGTTGTCCCTGTGTGGTATTTAATGTTATTCCACTTGATATTTTATATATATTAACTCCAGGAGTACGTTTGAAACCCAACTGTCGTATGTAAGACTGAAAAATACGAATAGATTTGTGATCTAAAGATCTTTTGCGATAAGTAAGTCTCTCTCTCTCTCTCTCTCTCTCTCTCTCTCTCTCTCTCTCTCTCTCTCTCTCTCTCTCTCTCTCTCTCATATTTTACCCAAGGTTTAGCCAAAACTGAAGTAAGGACAATCATGTGATAACCACACGGTTTGACATTTGCTAACTTCGATAGCCTTAGGGACCGTATGATGCATTAGGTGTGAATTGCCTCATAGTTTTGTTATGGGACATACCAATCGCGCGTCTTGGACTCATCCAAGTGAGTTGAGGCAACGTAAAGTGGTACCTCATAATGCTTTACTTCTGTAACCTTTAAGTGTTTTTGTAATGTGACATGAAAAAAAAAATATATATATATACACCTATATTTCTTTTTGACGGAGGAAAGAAAGAGAAAGAAAACAGAAAACACGAGAGAGAGAGAGAGAGAGAGAGAGAGAGAGAGAGAGAGAGAGAGAGAGAGAGAGAGAGAGAGAGAGAGAGAGAGAGAGAGAGAGGCGGCAGCAGTAAAGCAGACACGAGGAAAAGATGAGAGTTGGGCTCGGGGGTTTGATGCAGGACCTCATCCGGCCTGACTACCCTTAATGGTTAATATCAATCTTGGCCACAGTGAGGGACCTGTGGGGCCTTTAGTTTTCCCTGACTTTTTTAATCTTCTCACGTGACCGTATCACGATCCTCGTCGAGAGAAATGCGAAGAGCGATATGTCGGGGGCCACACTCAGGGCTGCGTGAGTGCTTCTGTGGCATGACCTAGGTCCATTCTGTACGAGGAGGAGGAGGAGGAGGAGGAGGAGGAGGAGGAGGAGGAGGAGGAGGAGGAGGAGGAGGAGGAGGAAGAGGAGGAGGAGAGAGGAGGAGGAGGGACTGTTAACACTAGCAAGAACCCGTTTCTCAAATCATCTCTTATCATTCATGTATCCAAGATTCCGTTCGCTGTCTGCATTTGTTATTTTCTTATTCATTTGTACTGACTCGTCCACCAACCTTATACAAAGTAATTCTTTACATTCTAAAATGGTTCTTGTTTAATTTCATCTTGTCTCCTGTGTTCGTTCTAACCCCTGCATCTTTTGAAGAACTGTTCATCATCTACACCAAGCTGATCTATAAACTGAAACCTTTGTGATCAGGTCACCCCTCACTCTGCTTTCTTCCATGGTGGGCAAAGTAAAGGCTTCTATCCCATCCCTGTAAGTTAATCCTCTTAATTCGTGGACTCTCTTTTTTTTTTGCCCCTTCTGTGGACCTTCTCTATTAGTTCTTTGTGCTTCTCTAGGTCTGGCGACCAAATTCTAGAAGCCAATTCTAGTTCTGGCATTACCTACGACGTATGCAGCTTACTATCTGCTTATTCGTGAATTTCAATGGGTTTCCAGTATTTGCCACTCCTATGGTGGGACTCTGGCGACAGGTTAGGGACGCTGTCGACTCCCAAGTCTCTCTCTCTCTCTCTCTCTCTCTCTCTCTCTCTCTCTCTCTCTCTCTCTCTCTCTCACCCACGGAATCACGTCGCTTATTTTTCCTGACGGACGGCATTCGCATCGAGGACTTCCTTCGTCGTGTCCCTTCCTCATTACCCCACATTTCCTCGGGTTATATGTCATCAGCAACGCGTCAGGCGCTAAACTCTGGCGTCTGCTTTAGGGTCCCCTTGTGCGCTGACGCAGTCCTCCTCGCTTCTATCTTTCCTCGTGACCTCTGGGTCACCAGCAGACATATTCAGGTAGGAGTCCATCACAAGTCCTAGCATGTCGTTCATGTGTCCACCGTGCCTCCAAGCACGTCATTAATGAGGATCAAGTGAAGTAATGGTCCCAGGACAGAGCCCTGTGGCACCCCATGGTGGCCTCAACCCATTTCGAGAAGGCTCTTGTGTGTGTGTGTGTGTGTGTGTGTGTGTGTGTGTGTGTGTGTGTGTTCAAGGCTCCAGTCACGGACAAACGTCCACATCAAGGCCGGGCCTTAACTGAAATATAAGAGGGAATTGTGAAACGGAAAAAGAAAAGACAAGGGGAAGTATTTACGAATTCTGGAGGAAGTGAAAACCCTGTCTTTTAAAATGTGCCAGGTCATGGTTACTGGGAAAAACAGGTCATGGTTACTGGGAAAGACAGGTCATGGTTGCTGGGAAAGACATGAGAAGGTTGAGAGTTCCAAAGCTTCGACGTGTAGGCAAAGAAACAGGGATCAAAACGGCCCACCCTTGAGTTGCTGATGGCCACACAGTAATCATGAGACGCAACAGCTTGTGTGGGGGACACACAAGCAGCCAGCTCTCGGGTGCAAAATCCAAACTAATACCTACAGAAGAGGGAAAGTGAACCAACATTGCGGCGTAAGACAAGGGGGTTAAGTTTGGAAGTTAGCCTGGGACAGTTTATATGTCGGACCGCTTTCGACTCAACTCTGTCAAGTAAGGATGCACGGCTAGAACTATCATTGTAACTATTACCATTTCCTTTTTTCTTGATAACCACGATGGAAAAAGGAAAACATGCAAAAGATCCATACGCTTCGTGTGATGACACATATTCAGGGGAGAGTACAGAAACTGAGGCACAATTCAGTACATCAACAATGGACTGAAAAAGTGGGTTGTTTGCGGTCACATCTCGTTTGTGTGGCACCTGGCGGATGGCTGGCCGCCGCGTCTGGTCGTAACATTGGTCACGCGATCAATACAAATTTTCCACCTGTTTACAAAATGCCATCACGCGATCAATACAAATTTTCCACCTGTTTCCAAAATGCCATCACACGATCAATACATATTTTCCACCTGTATCCAAAATGCCATCACACGATCAATACAAATTTTCCACCTGTATCCAAAATGCCATCACACGATCAATACATATTTTCCGCCTGTTTCCAAAATGCCATCACACGGTCAATACAAATTTTCCACCTGTATCCAAAATGCCATCACACGATCAATACATATTTTCCACCTGTATCCAAAATGCCATCACACGATCAATACAAATTTTCCACCTGTTTCCAGAGTCAGGCTATGACAACACCATCGAGTCTAGGAAGTCCCTCACTGTTACGTAGGGTTACGACTCTCTGTCTTGCATGATGGCAAGAGAACCAATGATATTTTCTACTGATCACACTTACGAGAAGACGTCTGAACGATCACTCAGTCCGATCAATACTATGTGGTCATCACACCTAACGTGTGTGTGTGTGTGTGTGTGTGTGTGTGTGTGTGTGTGTGTGTATACACCTTCAAGGAACAATAACCTTATTTACCACAAACACAACCACACCGTCACACGACATATCCCAGCTCCCGTCCCACCATCACAACAGCTCCCGTCCCACCATCACAACAGCTCCCGTCCCACCATCACAACAGCTCCCGTCCCACCGTCGGGACAGCTCCCGTCCCACCATCAGAACAGCTCCCGTCCCACCGTCGGGACAGCTCCCGTCCCACCGTCGGAACAGCATTGATTACAATGGGATAATTCACTGGTTTCATTTTGCAGTGTGTGTGTGTGGAGGAGTTACGGGGCCTCACATAACCAGCCGGCCTCCACACCTGTTGTCTCTCTCTCTCTCTCTCTCTCTCTCTCTCTCTCTCTCTCTCTCTCTCTCTCTCTCTCTCTCTCTCTCTCTCTCTCTCTCCAACTCCCTAATGGTGTCGTAAACCTATTCTGGGGGAGAGGGAAACCCCACCCAGACCCACCCGGAACCCCATCCGGAACCCCACCCAGACCCACCCGGAACCCCACCACCCGGAAACCACCCCACCCGGAAACCCCACCCACCCAGACCCACCACCTGGAACCCCACCACCCGGAAACCCCACCCACCCAGACCCACCACCTGGAACCCCACCACCCGGAAACCCCACCACCCAGACCCACCCGGAACCCCACCACCCGGAAACCCCACCACCCGGAACCCACCCACCCAGACCCACCACCCGGAACCCCACCACCCGGAACCCACCCACCCAGACCCACCACCCGGAAACCCCACCACCCGGAACCCACCCACCCAGACCCACCACCCGGAACCCCACCACCCGGAACCCACCCACCCAGACCCACCACCCGGAAACCCCACCACCCGGAACCCACCCACCCAGACCCACCACCCGGAACCCCACCACCCGGAACCCACCCACCCAGACCCACCACCCGGAACCCCACCACCCGGAAACCCCACCACCCGGAACCCCACCACCCGGAACCCACCCACCCAGACCCACCACCCGGAACCCCACCACCCGGAACCCACCCACCCAGACCCACCACCCGGAACCCCACCACCCGGAAACCCCACCACCCGGAACCCCACCACCCGGAACCCACCCACCCAGACCCACCACCCGGAACCCCACCACCCGGAACCCACCCACCCAGACCCACCACCCGGAACCCCACCACCCGGAAACCACCCACCCAGACCCACCACCCGGAACCCCACCACCCGGAACCCCACCACCCGGACCCACCCGGAAACCCCACCACCCGGAACCCCACCCACCCGGAAACCCACCACCCGGAACCCCACCCGGCTCCTCTGCTCCATCCCAACCCACGCAAACACCTGTCCACACCAGTGACGTCAGTAATCAAGCCCTGTACAGACCAGTGACGTCAGTAATCAAGCCCTGTACAGACCAGTGACGTCAGTAATCAAGCCCTGTACAGACCAGTGACGTCAGTAATCAAGCCCTGTACAGACCAGTGACGTCAGTAATCAAGCCCTGTACAGACCAGTGACGTCAGTAATCAAGCCCTGTGCAGACCAGTGACGTCAGTAATCAAGCCCTGTACAGACCAGTGACGTCAGCAATCAAGCCCTGTACAGACCAGTGACGTCAGCAATCAAGCCCTGTACAGACCAGTGACGTCAGTAATCAAACCCTGTACAGACCAGTGACGTCAGTAATCAAACCCTGTACAGACCAGTGACGTCAGTAATCAAGCCCTGTGCAGTCCAGTGACGTCAGTAATCAGGCCCCTGTACAGACCAGTGACGTCATTAATGTCTCTAATCACTTAGTTACAACTGCTGTACCGTCTATGGTTACAACTGTTGTACCGTCTATAGTTACAACTGCTGTACCGTCTATAGTTACAACTGTACCGTCTATAGTTACAACTGCTGTACCGTCTATAGTTACAACTGCTGTACCGTCTATAGTTACAACTGCTGTACCGTCTATAGTTACAACTGTACCGTCTATAGTTACAACTGCTGTACCGTCTATAGTTACAACTGCTGTACCGTCTATAGTTACAACTGTACCGTCTATAGTTACAACTGCTGTACCGTCTATGGTTACAACTGTTGTACCGTCTATAGTTACAACTGCTGTACCGTCTATAGTTACAACTGCTGTACCGTCTATAGTTACAACTGCTGTACCGTCTATAGTTACAACTGCTGTACCGTCTGTAGTTCCAACTGCTGTACCGTCTATAGTTACAACTGCTGTACCGTCAATAGTTTCAACTGCTGTACAGCCTATAGTTACAACTGCTGTACCGTCTATAGTTACAACTGCTGTACCGTCTATAGTTACAACTGCTGTACCGTCTATAGTTACAACTGCTGTACCGTCTATGGTTACAACTGCTGTAACGTCTATAGCTACAACTGTTGTACCGTCTATGGTTACAACTGCTGTACAGCCTATAGTTACAACTGCTGTACAGCCTATAGTTACAACTGCTGTACCGTCTATGGTTACAACTGCTGTACAGCCTATAGTTACAACTGCTGTACAGCCTATAGTTACAACTGCTGTACCGTCTATAGCTACAACTGTTGTACCGTCTATGGTTACAACTGCTGTACAGCCTATAGTTACAACTGCTGTACCGTCTATGGTTACAACTGCTGTATCGTCTATAGCAACAACTGTTGTACCGTCTATGGTTAGAACTCCTGTAACGTCTATAGTCACAACTGCTGTACTGTCTATAGTTACAACTGCTGTACTATCTATAGTCACAACTGCTGTACCGTCTATATTTACAACTGCTGTACCGTCTATAGTTACAACTGCTGTACCGTCTATGGTTACAACTGCTGCACCGTCTATAGGTACAACTGTTGTACCGTCTATGGTTAGAACTCCTGTAACGTCTATAGTCACAACTGCTGTACTGTCTATAGTTACAACTGCTGTACTGTCTATAGTCACAACTGCTGTACCGTCTATAGTCACAATTGCTGTACTGTCTATAGTTACAACTGCTGTACTGTCTATAGTTACAACTGCTGTACTCTCTATAGTTACAACTGCTGTACTGTCTATAGTCACAACTGCTGTACCGTCTATAGTTACAACTGCTGTACCGTCTATAGTTACAACTGCTGTACAGCCTATAGTTACAACTCCTGTAACGTCTATAGTCACAACTGCTGTACTGTCTATAGTTACAACTGCTATACCGTCTATAACCACGTCTGCTATTACTGTCTACGACAGTGTGGCCAGACCGAAGCAGACAGTCTTCGCCCAACAGTACTGGATGCACGAGTCAATCGCGCTATTAAACAGACTCGCGGTGTAAGATGGGCTGGAGATCTGACGCCTCCCCCCGGAGACAGATGATGTGACACACACACACACACACACACACACACACACACACACGGGAAGCGACCAGTTAGACCAATCACTATGGAGTGGAATCTAGCCACGCCTCGGACTACGTGGCGTTTGGGTGACTCTCTCCTGGCGGTCTCTGGGGGACGGGGGAAAGCGGGTGGTGACTCTCTCCTGGCGGTCTCTGGGGGACGGGGAAAGCGGGTGGTTGACTCTCTCCTGGCGGTCTCTGGGGGACGGGGAAAGCTGGGGGTTGACTCTCTCCTGGCGGTCTCTGGGGGACGGGGGAAAGCGCGTGGGGACTCTCTCCTGGCGGTCTCTGGGGCACGGGGGAAAGCGGGTGGTGACTCTCTCCTGGTGGTCTCTGGGGGACGGGGAAAGCGGGTGGTGACTCTCTCCTGGCGGTCTCTGGGGCACGGGGGAAAGCGGGTGGTTGACTCTCTCCTGGCGGTCTCTGGGGGACGGGGAAAGCTGGGGGTTGACTCTCTCCTGGCGGTCTCTGGGGGACGGGGAAAGCGGGTGGTGACTCTCTCCTGGCGGTCTCTGGGGGACGGGGAAAGCGGGTGGTTGACTCTCTCCTGGCGGTCTCTGGGGAGGGGGAGGGGGAGGGGATGGCGGTCTCTGGGGGGGGTTTGAATCTTACGGCGGTTTCTGGGGCTGATTCTGCTGGCGGTCTCTGGGGAGGGGAAGCGGATGGTGACTCTCCTGGTGGTCTCTGGGGAGGGGGAGGGGATGGCGGTCTCAGGGGAGGGGGAGGGGATGGCGGTCTCTAGGGAGGCTTGAATCTTACGGCAGTTTCTGGGGCTGATTCTGCCGGCGGTCTCTGGGGGGTGGGGGGAGGAGGAGGAGGAGTCTTTGGGCGATTTCTGGGGATGACTGCACTAACGGTCTCTGGGGGGGGGGGGAGTGACTCTGCTAAGCGGTCTTTGTGTGGGGGAGGGAGGGAGAACTCAATGGGAAGTTTACTTCTAACAATCTCTGTGGGTATTACACACATGAGGGAGTGAGACTCCGGTAGTAAACTCAAGGTTTACTGTATATGTAAACTTTAATACGTACATGGAGATGATATTCAAGGGCTTTCGTGGCGTAGTGTCTAGCGTTACTGACTATAAGTCGCGCACGGGTCAGCCCCGGTCCGAATCCTTGGCTCGGCAGTCGGCCCACAGGTAACTCAGCTGTTCATCTCTAACCCTTCCGAAGTTGGTCGATAATGGATATCTAGCCTAGGCTGGTCTGTTTCCTTGCGCTACCTCGCAAACGCGGGATACAGCGACAAAGCAAAAAAAAAAAAAAAAAAGTATATATATATATATATATATATATATATATATATATATATATATATATATATATATATATATATATATTCTTATGAGTCCATACAAATGCGATAGTTCCGTTGTTGCTGAAATTCGCAACCAATTCCCCTTCTTGTCCACATAATAAGTTTATGATACGCTCGTTGCCTGTCTTGGACAATCACATGTTTACCAAATGGCGTCCTAGCTACGTCTCTTCGTTGTACATCAACTGACTGTTATATTTCTCTCTTGTGTCTCCCATGATGATGTGATTATTACACGAAAGTGCACTTGGGAACTTATCGTGTTTCATTTTCCCCCGTGGACTCTTGCACAGGGGTCCCGGGTTCGATCCTGGCAGTTGGAGGTTTGTATGTTCTATGAAGGTGCGCGCTCATATGCACTTTGTTCGTATGTATATATATATATATATATATATATATATATATATATATATATATATATATATATATATATATGATATATATCGAAAGAGACAGAGCCGTCCAAGCCTCCGTCAAAACACACAAACAAGTACAGTGATCTATGGACCTGTGCCGTATGGCATGATAACACTCAAGTTGGTCACAGTAACTTAATACCCAAGTTGCTTACAGTAACTTAATAGTCAAGTTGCTTACAGTAACTTAATACTCATTAGTTACAGTAACTTCACATCCAGATAAAGTTTTGACATACCCAACAGTGTTGAAATAAAGAGAATAAATTTAGTATCAGCATACGTGTGATACGAACAAACACACACACACACACACACACACACACAAGAAGCTTTCGACACATTTGTCTATTGCAGTCACACACACACACACACACACACACACACACACACGCGCTGGAGAATCCTGACTCACCAACCCACCACGATTTGTCATCTTCCTTCCTTGCTGGACGAGCCACATTTCCACGTTTCATTTGACGAAAACGGCCTTGACCCATCCCCTCTTCCCCTTTGAAGAGAGAGAGAGAGAGAGAGAGAGAGAGAGAGAGAGAGAGAGAGAGAGAGAGAGAGAGAGAGAGAGAGAGATTCTCTTCAGCAGTCACACGGCCCAGTGCGATCATGTATAGCGGCCTCCTCCTCCTCCTCCTCGTGTGCTACGCCCAGGTGTGCCGAGCCATGGACGATCTCAGAGGTTACAGACGAGACAGGAAGGAGGCCTATAGGATCCCTCCCTCTCTCTTATTAGGATCGATTGATCGCGGTGGTTGGGTTCCACGGTCGTGTATCCTGTTTCTCCGGCGTCGGCCTCGGAGGAGGTTATGATTAGAAGTGCCTCGCGCGATGTCTAATTACCTCACGGGATTTAAGGGCGCAGCCTTTCTCTCTCTCGCGCGCGCGCCGCGAGATTTTGTGCAATAGATTGGGCAAGTTTGTCAGGGCGAGGCGCCAGCTGGAGGCAATTAGGGAGCTGTAGGTTAGGTTAGGTTAGGGTCCGAGAGTAAGAATATTTCTGATGGTGGAGACGAATTGTGTCGCTCTGTCGTGTGTTGCTCTGCCATGTGTTGCGTGAGTGTGTTGCTCTGCCGTGTGTTGCGTGAGTGTGTTGCTCTGCCGTGTGTTGCGTGAGTGTGTTGCGTGAGTGTGTTGCTCTGCCGTGTGTTGCGTGAGTGTGTTGCTCTGCCGTTTGTTGTGTGTGTGTGTGTGTGTGTGTGTGTGGCTCAAGACGAGGTGCCAGGGGGACCGGCGGAATGCCTTCGATACTGACCAAAAACGAGAGCTTGAAGAGCAGCAAAACTGGTTGGTCGTATGAAAAAAAGTGGTGAATGAGGAGGAGGCTTATAGCGGCGGGCACACGGCATCAGAATGGAGAGGGGTGAAGGGATCCGTGTGGACCGGGTGTTTCCCTTGAAGATTTTGAACTTACGAAATACTTAAGAGCAAATGCACGGAGAAAAATGCGCTCTCATGATGGGAGTTGATAAGAGACGCTACCTGGAAGGCGCTATGGCTAGTAGAGTGGGAGGAAACCTACTAAAACACAGCGGGCGATCTTGATACGACGATCGATTGATGCGACACGTGAAGTCAGGAAAGGATCAAGTCTTTTTTTGGGGAGGTTTCCCCAGTCCCGTATGCTGGCAAAGGACAGTGTCCTCACACAGTCCCACTGGGGTAGACGTGCTGCAGGCTTCTGGCTTGTCCTTAGCGTCCTACTGGCTTGTCCTTAGCGTCCTACTGACTTGTCCTTAGCGTCCTACTGGCTTGTCCTTAGCGTCCTACTGACTTGTCCTTAGCGTCCTACTGGCTTGTCCTTAGCGTCCTACTGGCTTGTCCTTAGCGTCCTACTGGCTTGTCCTTAGCCTCTTCTACCAGTCAACTCGACCAGCAAACACATGATGCCTGGGGCGGGCTGGCCCAAGTGGTGTCCTTACATCTGTATACGTCAGGAAGATGTGGACTTATCACCCCTTACGGTAACCGTCCGACCCTACGCCCTTGAGTGCGATCTTACGACCCTTGGGGCAAAGTCACTGTACGACCTCTGGGTGTGAGGGTCTGTCTTATTTTGACCTTTTTTAAACCCCTCGAGGACGATGATATGACCCTTGAGGACGATGATATGACACTTGCGGACGATGACATGACCCTTGAGGACGATGATATGACCCTCGAGGACGATGATATGACCCTTGAAGACGATGATATGAGCCTTGAAGACGATGATATGAGCCTCGAGGACGATGATATGAGCCTCGAGGACGATGATATGACCCTTGAGGACGATGATATGACCCTTGAGGACGATGATAATGAGCCTTCAGTATGGGGGAAGTATTACCTTGGGTAAGACGGACGACTTTCAGGTCAAAGGTCAGGTCATGATATACCCAAGGGTCGTACCGTCGTGTCGTGCTCAAGGATCGCAAAGTCGTGCTCATGGCTCGTACCGTCGTGCTCAAAGGCTCGTACCGTTGAGCTCAAAGGGCTTGTACCGTCGTGCTCAAAAGGCTCGTACCGTCGTGCTCAAAAGGCTCGTACCGTCGCGCTTAAGGGCTCGTACCGTTGAGCTCAAAGGGCTCGTACCGTCGTGCTCAAAAGGCTCGTACCGTCGTGCTCAAAAGGCTCGTACCGTCGCGCTCAAGGGCTCGTACCGTTGAGCTCAAAGGGCTCGTACCGTCGTGCTCAAAGGCTCGTACCGTCGTGCTCAAGGGCTCGTCCCGTCGTGATTACGAAGAGGCCAGCTGGACGTGCGACCAGAGCTGACACACTTCAGTATCAGTAACACCGGATGACGAACAAGTCAACGATGGTGGCCGGAGAGAGAGAGAGAGAGAGAGAGAGAGAGAGAGAGAGAGAGAGAGAGAGAGAGAGAGAGAGAGAGAGAGAGAGAGAGAAACCCCCGGCCAGTTGAAAGACGCTAATTATCTCGTTACGTTTTAATTAAGCTCGAGAGCAGGACACCGTCATTAGCTGCTTCAGAAGTTCTGGCCCAGAACTGTCCGGGGGTGTGTGTTACAGAGATGCATGTTCCAAGCCGATCTCTCTCTCTCTCTCTCTCTCTCTCTCTCTCTCTCTCTCTCTCTCTCTCTCTCTCTCTCTCTCTCTCTCTCTCTCTCTCTCCTCTCTCTCTCTTTCTTGCAGCAGGAGTACTTACTCACTCGCGAGATCTACTCACCATGCGAATTAATCTACCGCTTTCTTTCCGCGAGAGAGAGAGAGAGAGAGAGAGAGAGAGAGAGAGAGAGAGAGAGAGAGAGAGAGAGAGAGAGAGAGAGAGAGAGACACTTCGTAGAACGTCTGCTTCGTTGTGATTACCCTCCCCTCGGAGGTGGGGTCTAGTGTTACTGGTTGGGTTGGCCTCTGCTTCACGAAACAGACGACGTTCCCTGCCACTTCTCGTTTCGCAGTTATCGGCCCCATTGCCGTCGGAGAACGTCCCATGACGGCTGGGATGAAAGGGATCCCTTATTTCACAGCTTAACAGCCGAGGTATGTCGGTCAGCCGCTCGGGGGTCGGAGTCTGGGTGTGACGGTGGGGCCGCCAGCCATCAGGGGGACCTGCGCGTTGGGTGTGTGTGTGTGTGTGTGTGGAGGCGACCTCAACGACACTCTCCATCATCACCAAACAACCTCACCACCAACAACGCCACCACCAGCCCACCACACAATCACCACCACCACCAACGCCACCACCAGCCCACACACAACCACCACCACCAACGCCACCACCAGCCCCCACCATCACCACCAACAACGCCACCACCAGCCCACCACCACCATCACCACCAACGCCACCACCAGCCACCCACACAACCACCACCAACGCCACCACCAGCCCACACACAATCACCACCAACGCTGCCCCCACCCACCATCACCAACGCCACCACCAGCCCCCACACAATCACCACCACCAGCCCCCACCACCACCATCACCACCAACGCCTGTCCGTCGAGCGAGCGGTAGCGCCAAAGAATGACACGGGGTCTCAAAAGGGTTCTTTCTCAGACCCGTCTGTCCCCGGGACACACGAGTGGGAGTCGCTCATCATTTTCTATCAATTTTTTTTCCTATCATTTTCAAGTAACTCAGTTTGAAACACACGCCACCCACCCCCTCACTCAGTTCTGGCAGAAAGCATATGCGTCTTGTTCTGTCTACGCCATGTGTTCTTTATGTACTGAAAATGATCCGTTTAATTTTGTTCAAGGTCTCGGAGACGGGAAGATTAAATCTGAGTCAGCTTGTCAGAGCCCAGCCGTGAACGTTCGTCAGAACCCAGCCATGAACGTTCGTCAGAACCCAGCCGTGAACGTTCGTCAGAACCCAGCCATGAACGTTCGTCAGAACCCAGCCGTGAACGTTCGTCAGAACCCAGCCGTGAACGTTCGTCAGAACCCAGCCGTGAACGTTCGTCAGAACCCAGCCGTGAACGTTCGTCAGAACCCAGCCGTGAACGTTCGTCAGAACCCAGCCGTGAACGTTCGTCAGAACCCAGCCGTGAACGTTCGTCAGAGCCCAGCCGTGAACGTTCGTCAGAACCCAGCCGTGAACGTTCGTCAGAGTCCAGCCGTGAACGTTCGTCAGAACCCAGCCGTGAACGTTCGTCAGAGTCCAGCCGTGAACGTTCGTCAGAGACCAGCCGTAAACGTTCGTCAGAGACCAGCCGTAAACGTTCGTCAGAGACCAGCCGTAAACGTTCGTCAGAGCCCAGCCGTGAACGTTCGTCAGAGCCTAGTCGTGAACGTTCATAACCCAGCTGTGAACGTTCGTCAGAACCCGGCCGTGAACGTTCGTCAGAACCCAGCCGTGAACGTTCGTCAAAACCCGGTCGTGAACGTTCGTCAGAACCCTACCATGAACGTGACTCCGTCGAGAAAATCTGGACTTGCGTTTATTTGCATAATTGGTCATATATCTTTTTTTTCTTCCTCCTGTAAGTCATTAAAAAAGTTATAAAATACAATGTATCAAATTTTTGATGGATTTACGTTCTGTCCAGACGTGGAGTGTACGACTACACGTGACCGAGGACTGTAAACATCCTGGGTGAAAGAACGTTACCAGCTGGGCGGCGCGACTGAAGTGTTGGGAAATGGATATTACGTCTGTGGTGTGTGGGCTGGCTGTGTGTGTCTGTGGTGTGTGGGCTGGCTGGCTGTGTGTGTCTGTGGTGTGTGGGCTGGCTGGCTGTGTGTGTCTGTGGTGTGTGAGCTGGCTGGCCGTGTGTGTCTGTGGTGTGTGGGCTGGCTGGCTGTGTGTGTCTGTGGTGTGTGGGCTGGCTGGCTGTGTGTGTCTGTGGTGTGTGGGCTGGCTGTGTGTGTGTGTGGTGTGTGGGCTGGCTGTGTGTGTGTCTGTAGTGTGTGGGCTGGCTGGCTGTGTGTGTCTGTGGTATGTGGGCTGGCTGTGTGTGTCTGTGGTGTGTGGGCTGGCTGTGTGGGTGTCTGTAGTGTGTGGGCTGGCTGGCTGTGTGTGTCTGTGGTATGTGGGCTGGCTGTGTGTGTGTGTCTGTGGTATGTGGGCTGGCTGGCTGTGTGTGTCTGTGGTGGAATGACTAACTGGCTGTTGATCTGGGAGGTTCCGGATCTACGTAGACACACACAGCGCGTAAGAAGAACCTACACACACACACACACACACACACACACACACATGGGGAGTAAATAACGAGTGAGCGAATTGTGTGTGTGTGTGTGTGTGTGTGTGTGTGTGTGTGTGTGTGTGTGTCAGCCGACCCTAGGCGGGGGCCAGTACCTGCCCTCGTCAGCGTTGAGAACCCCGCGAGGGTTGAAGAACTGACTGGGAGCAGCTAAGAACCACAACAGCTCAACTCCTCCTCCCCCTCCAGGCCAATTGCTCTCTCTCTCTCTCTCTCTCTCTCTCTCTCTCTCTCAGGATGACCACACACCACCCTCATCATCCTACGCCTCCTCCTCCCCTCCTTCGCACTAACCTCCTCCAACGTCCTCTCCACTCCACACCCAACCCCTTCCTCTCCCTCTCCCCGCTCCAACACCACTCAACTCCCAAACAATCCATCCTGTGTTCTCTCCCTCCATCCCTTCCCTTCCCTTCCCTTCCCTCCACCTAACCCGAGATTTAATATCGGCCTCTGCCGTTTAAGGAGCAATACGTCCGCAGACGCCGCGTCTCATCTCGGTCGCTCCTCACCTTGATTAAATCACCTCTGCCGTGGAGTTTTACATGCGAATGACTCGCGGCCGGTAATTGGCTTCCCCCTCTACCCTACGGAGCGAACCGATGAGTGAATTACCCTAATCCCAGGATCTACCCGACGTCATAACGCGCGGACCCATGCGTGCCCTGTGTGATGACATGGCCTCCCCCTCCTCCTTCTGCAGGAGAGCGGAAATCAAAGTGTTCAGGGAGAGGGAGCGTGAGGTGTTTAGCCACTTCTGGGCGACGCTGGTGTGCTCTGCATGGCTGGTGGTTCACGGGAGCGCTGCACGTCGCTTGTGTTCCGCTGGGACAGTGATCGAAACGTATCCTAGTGCTTGCGAGCAAACACACACACACACACACACACACACACACACACACACACACACACACAAATGGTAGTAGAGAATGTTCAAGTGATGGGGACCCAACGAGTGTCCATTGTAATTAGGTAAATCATATGCGCACAGAAGCCTTTGTAATGTACAGGTTTACGTTTGCGACCCACTCATCTAACGGGTCTACGCTCGACCTCGGAACAGGGCAGCCTGCTCACAGTCAAGCCAGGTGTTCCTCCTCCCCTTTGCGGCTGGTCTTTTGAAAGGGTACCTGGCGTAGGTTCTGTGTGTGTGTGTGTGTGTGTGTGTGTGTGTGTGTGTGTGTGTGTGTTGGAAAGGATCACAATTTTGCGCGTGATCAAGATATTCCTATGAGTCCACGGAGAAAATGAAACACGATAAGTTCCCAAGTGCATTTTCGTGTAATATGTTTTGGACAATCACATGCTTACCAAATGGCGTCCTAGCTTCGTCTCTTCGATGTATATCATCCCCTGATGGTGTGATTATTACACGAAAGTGCACTTGAGAACTTAACGTGTTTCATTTTCCCCGTGGACTCATATATACATATATATATATATATATATATATATATATATATATATATATATATATATATATATATATATATATACATATGCGCAAATATAGTGCATATGAACGCACACTTTTATAAAATACACAATGTCCTCCAACAGCAAGGATTCGAACACTGAACCATTTGTGCGTGTAGTAAATTTCATTCTCACCACTCGTCAACATAGTCCAGTAGTCAATGTACCCAGCTACCACGCAAATGGTACGAGGTTCGAATCCTTACTGTTGGAGGGCATTATATATATATATATATATATATATATATATATATATATATATATATATATATATATATATATACATACATACATAAGACGACGTATATAATTAGTAATAACATATTTGCATGGCACTTAACAAGTGCCTGCGAAGGCACTGTCAAAGTGCAGGTAATTGGACGAGCCTTCAGCTACCGGAGAGTAATCAAATTAGGCAGGTCGTAACTGCCAGAGTAATCCAAGTTGGTAGACTGTAATCACCAGAGTAATCAAATTGGTGGACTGTAGTTACCGGAGTAATCATACTGGTAGATTGTAATTATTTACAGATTGTGAATAAGGCAAGAAAATAATGATCAGTTCGGCAACCTGTTGTTGTTCTTGTTGTTGTTATTGTTGTTGTTGTCGTAATTCATATGGACAGAAAAATACGATCTATTCGGGTTATATATATATTTTTTTTTCTTTTCTTTTTACCCCAGTTATTCTTTCAGGTGGAGTAACGTAAGACTGGCTTCATTATACAAAGTTTTTGATGGTGCTCTCTCTCTCTCTCTCTCTCTCTCTCTCTCTCTCTCTCTCTCTCTCTCTCTCTCTCTCGTAATAAAGCCAGATCACCACCCTTGGACCAAGGGTCTGTGTGGTCTGTATAACTCTCTCTCTCTCTCTCTCTCTCTCTCTCTCTCTCTCTCTCTCTCTCTCTCTCTCTCTCTCTCTCTCTCTCTCTCTCTCCTGCGAGGCAATAACTAAACCCAATGGCTATGTTTGTCCCTGATACTACAGCGTAATACGGGACTTTTCAGCTCTACGTCGAACAAAGTATCGCGATTTACTGGCGGTAGGAAACCCCTCTAATGACATGGGGAGAGAGAGAGAGAGAGAGACCAAAGTTTCAAGCAAGATGGTGTGGCTTTGATCCTAGAGAGAGAGAGAGAGAGAGAGAGAGAGAGAGAGAGAGAGAGAGAGAGAGAGAGAGAGAGAGAGAGACCAAAGTTTCAAGCAAGATGGTGTGGCTTTGATCCTAGAGAGAGAGAGAGAGAGAGAGAGAGAGAGAGAGAGAGAGAGAGAGAGAGAGAGAGAGAGAGAGAGAGAGAGAGAGAGAGAGAGAGAGAGAGAGAGAGACCAAAGCTTCAAGCAAGATGGTGTGGCTTTGATCCTAGAGAGAGAGAGAGAGAGAGAGAGAGAGAGAGAGAGAGAGAGAGAGAGAGAGAGAGAGAGAGAGAGAGAGAGAGAGAGAGAGAGAGAACACGCAGAGAGCGAACAGGTGACCTGTATCGAAGCTCACCTGGAGCGAGCACTCGAGGACCCGCACAGCGCAGAACGGGTCAGTGGTCGAGTCTGCCGCCCACCGCAACACACGGGACTGGCCTTGGCACATCCCTCGCCAGCCACCAGGCTTTTGAGGGTGACCTGATGAACGTGCTTGGATCCACCCCCATGCAAACAGGAACGGAGATAGAGAGCTGATACACAGGTCGGACTGATGCTCTATTAATATCTACTTCTAGTTCATGGCAGCTTACCAGCTGGATATGATATATCTCGATGCTTCTTGATGCGCTGGTGATGGCAGCGCTAACAGGGAGGTTATTCTAGTCTTCAGTGGCCTCCTTTATGAGGAATCACTGCCTCATCATCGCTACCAATCCTCTTTGGTCCTGAGCTTTCAGTATTTTCTGTGATTTCGAGTCGTTAATGGCACTAAGCGCTGGATCCTTCTCATGGCGGACCTTTTTTGGGTGAGCACTTTTTGTGAATCTCCAGGAGCTCACGTCTTTTTGTGTTGTGTCACTAAAAAATACTTTACCTTCGTCTACGCTGAATCTGCCACTCAGCTCAGCTCGGCGGCCCAGCAAAGAAAAAAAAGGGAATCGTGAATGGAGTATTTATCCATTCTACTTTTTCTTACGGAAACTGAAAACGGAAATATGAAAAAAAGGCATTTCCACAGCAGCTGCTGCTTCACCAGCACCACCACTACCACCACCTGTGGGTGGTGATGGTAGGGGGCTCAACTCTGGTCCTACCAGACGTGTCTCCAAACAACGCCCCAGGCATGGCTCGTCACCCAGCTTGCTTCCTTCTCGAACTCTTCGTCTCCTTGTTACGACGGAGCTGGAAGAAAAACCCCCCTGCCTCGGTACAGGTCCGCGACGGGAGACGCACTGTAACACTCGCTGAGAGCAGTTATCTAAATGACCGAACGACAACGTTACTAATCACAGACCCGCCAAGACCTGATCAGGCTCAGCTTCCAAGAGAAGATCCTCGAATCACTTGACGAGCCCGAGAAATCCCTCTGTGCCACATCGTCATCAAAAACAGCTGTGCAGCAGATAGTTACAGAAATTCCCTTTAGGAAACCTAGGATGCCCTTGCGACCCCCTCCTCCTCCTTCGATGGCTGCGCAGACCCTCATCGTCCTGGAAACCGTAACCCTCTGCATCGTGTCCCTTACCCCATCGCTAGCCAGGCACCACACACACACCCACACACTGCCACCACCAGCCGCAGCCCTGGTCGAACTTCCCACCGCTCTGACCTATTATCTCTAATTTATCTCATTACGTCGCTTAATTAATGGCGCCTCGATTACCCAAGTGGTGTGGAGTGTAGAGGGATAGGATGAAAGATGACAGATGAGTATGATGGCGGTGGCCGGTGATGGAGCGAGGGAATGGAAGAATGTTAGATGAAGGAGGGGGGATTGTTTAGATGATGGAGGAAAGAAGGTGGAGAGGGGCGTGTTGGAGGCCAACGGATGATGATGAGAGATGAAGACGCATGACGGAGAACCAGTTCGGGTGACCCACACCCCAGTGGCCGACCAGTTCGGGTGGCCCCCATCCCAGTAGCCGACCAGTCCGGGTGACCGACCCCCACCCCAGTAGCCGACCAGTTCGGGTGACCCTCATCCCAGTAGCCGACCAGTCCGGGTGAACCCCATCCCAGTAGCCGACCAGTCCGGGTGACCCCCACCCCAGTAGCCGACCAGTTCGGGTGACCCTCATCCCAGTAGCCGACCAGTCCGGGTGACCGACCCCCACCCCAGTAGCCGACCAGTTCGGGTGACCCCCATCCCAGTAGCCGACCAGACCGGGTGACGACCCCCATCCCAGTAGCCGACCAGACCGGGTGACGACCCCCACCCCAGTAGCCGACCAGTACGGGTGACGACCCCCACCCTAGTGGCCGACCAGTCCGGGTGACACCCCCATCCCAGTAGCCGACCAGACCGGGTGACCGACCCCCATCCCAGTAGCCGACCAGACCGGGTGACGACCCCCATCCCAGTAGCCGACCAGACCGGGTGACGACCCCCACTCCAGTAGCCGACCAGACCGGGTGACTCCCACCCCAGTAGCCGACCAGTCCGGGTGACGACCCCCACCCAGTAGCCGACCAGACCGGATGACCCCCACCCCAGTAGCCGACCAGTCCGGGTAACACCCCCCCTATCCCAGCAGCCGACCAAACTCTAGCGTGTAACAGGTAGCGTGTTCAGCCCCCAGTCTCTACAGGGGTGTGAACTGATTCCGTTGACTACCGACGACGCTAACTTCGAGGGCGTCAGTTTTCAGCGCGGCAACTTACCACGGCAGTTCGCGGTTAGTGATCACGTTAACTTTGTAGGGGGTGTCTGGTTTTACTGCGTTTAACTTCCCAGGAGGAGGCTTTTCATTGTGTTAACCTACAAAGCGTAGTTGCTGGTTAGGTTGAAGTCCAAACAGTGGTTGCTTGCTGACGATGCTAACTTTCCAAGAGTAAGTGCTGACGATGCTAACTTTCCAAGAGTAAGTGCTGACGATGCTAACTTTCCAAGAGTAAGTGCTGACGATGCTAACTTTCCAAGAGTAAGTGCTGACGATGCTAACTTTCTAAGAGTAAGTGCTGACGATGCTAACTTTCCAAGAGTAAGTGCTGACGATGCTAACTTCCAAAGAATGATTGCTAACTACGCTAACTTCTGAAGAGTGATTGTTGACTATCCCAACCTCCAAGATAATGTTATTTTACTCAGCCAATATCTAAAAAGTGGTTGCTGACTCTGTCAATCTTCAAAGTGTTGTTATCTATTATGCTAATTTCCAACAGGATACATATTTTCCACTATGCCAACTACCCAATAGATATTCTCCTCGTCTGTTAACATCCAAAGATTCTTCTTTTAAACTATGCTAACTTCCAAAATGTGGATGATGACTATGCTGATCTGCAAAGTTCTAATACAGCTATACTTCCCCGGAGTGTGGATCTTGCCTATGCTGACACCCGCAATGGCGTGAAGACTACAGTGGCTTCGAAGAAGTGATCTTACATACACGTCATCCTTGAGTTGCTTGTGTGGCTGTTGACCCACCGGGTGTCCAAGAGTCTTGTGTTCTAGTCTACTGTCCTCAAACCGACGAAAATTCTAGTGTCCTCGACTTTCACGGGGACCCCAGGCAGCCTCAAGGAGGTACGTCGGGAAACCATGGTACGACAACGGATGGAGGAATGACATTTACGTCAGTAATGTCCTGCGTCTCGAAGTCTCTCAGACCACCAGACATTGTGGCCACGGGAGACTTGTCTCATGTCTCAGGCAGACCACCTCCACACAAGACGGTTACGCACAGCCCTGAGTGAACCATCGCATGAGCCACACAAGCGATGGCACAATTCCTCACCCCTGGCAGGGCCAGTCCTCTACCTCTGTATCATTACAGTTGTCTAGAGACAAGCGGAGCTGAACGATCTATTTCGGGAGAGCACGAAGACGTCGCCATGCAAAATAAGCCTTTGACTGGGGCAATGATTTGTGTGTGTGTGTGTGTGTGCCCGTGCTACATCAATCACAATAAAAAGAGAGAGAGAGAGAGAGAGAGAGAGAGAGAGAGAGAGAGAGAGAGAGAGAGAGAGAGAGAGAGAGAGAGAGAGAGAGAGAGAGAACTCTTTCTTCAAAACAGTTTCAGTTGTTTTCAGGTACAGAGGAAGATAAGAGCTTGAGACCGAGGCGAGAACAGTTGCTGAAGAGACGGGTCTCCAACACTTTGACTTCGCCGGTGAGGTTGTGTGGGCACCGAGACCTGGGGATAACTGCGTGACGCTCTGGTGCTCCAGGCTGTGCTACCGATGTTAGCCTGGCATATATATATCAGTAGGTCTGAGTGTCAACAGAGGGACGTGGGGGGGTGGACGCTTAAAACATTCCTCCACTCCCCCTCCCCTTTTTTTGCTTGCTGCTGCTGGAGGGGAGGGAGTTGGTGTTTAAGAATAAGCAAGTCGCTAATAATATCAGTGTCGCACGATACCAATTTAAACTTGTTAAAGCCGTGGCGCATCGGATATCGCTCGTGATCCCTGGGGGTAATATACTATGCATGTCCAAAACTTTCCCTTTTAATAAAATCAAAACTTTCTCCTGTAACCCCAGGGGGGGGGGGGGGGGTTTGCAGCCTACTCTTTACGAGCCGGGTGGTGGGTAAATGTTCACTAGCTGATGAACAGGATCCAGTTCGCTGTCTGTCGTCGGCTGCGAACGTTCTCTAGCTGATGAACAGGTTCCAGTTCCCTGTCGATGGCTGATGAACGTTCTCTAGCTGATGAACAGGATCCAGTTCGCTGTCGATGGCTGATGAAGCTGGCTGAACGAGCTTCAACTGTTGTGGTCACACAGTCGACACTAAATCAAGTCCGGTTGTCCATTGTCAGAACACCACGAAGGAAACATCAATTGACCTAATTTCACTGAATAACCAATAACTCGGCGAAATCTCCCTTACGCCCGTGAATTCATCCTTAAGAAATAAGGGCTGTTAACCCCCAACAGATGGCCTTAGATAACCTAGAACACCTAATTCGGTACTGCCCTTTTATCTGTGCCTTTACTACAGAGGCTCTGAAGCCGCATGTTGTCCTCCTTCCTTCCTCAAGCACTAACTCTCCCAATCTTCCACTCTCCAGGTACTGACTGACTACTCGTGTGTGTGTGTCTTCATGTGACCGACCACGAAGCAGCAGCAGACCTGCATCTCCCCCACTCACTACCCCAGGCCCTGGATGTTCCCCTGTGTCTTCATTCGCTTCAGCAATGATCTCAACTCCGCCACCTCGTGTTACCAACGAGGACGTAAAGATCTTCCCTGTCATCATCATCGTCATCATCATCATCGTCATCGTCATCATCATCATCATCGTCATCATCATCATCATCATCATCATCATCGTCATCATCATCGTCATCATCATCATCATCATCATAATAATAATAATAATAATAAAAATAATAATAATAATAATAATAATAATAATAATAATAATAATACAGCCCTGGGGATAGGGGAGAAAGAATACTTCCCACGTATTCCCTGCGTGTCGTAAAAGGCGACTAAAAGGGGAGGGAGCGGGAGAGCTGGAAAGAAGGAACAGAGAAGGGGGCCAAGTGAGGATATTCCCTCAAAGGCTCGGTCCTCTGTTCTTAACGCTACCTCGCTAACGCGGGAAATGGCGAATAGTTTGAAAAAAAAAATAACAATAACAATATAATAATAATTAACATTAATAATAATTAATAATAATAATCAGTAATAATAATAAATAACAAAAATAAATAACAATAATAATCAATAATAATAATAATCAATAAAAATAATAAATAATAATAATAATAATAATAATAATAATAATAATAATTATAATAATAATAATAATAATAATAATAATAATAATAATAATAATAATAATAATAATAATAATAATAATAATAATTATAATAATAATAATAATAATAATAATAATAATAACTGTGATAATACCATCATGAAATCACTAGACAAGAGTTCTACATCAGAGACACTTGGATCATCATAAGTCTCTATATTATTCAAGTTCTTTAGCATTGTGCGAGGCAGCGCCCTTGGTGCTTCCAGCGTCTTTAGCAAGGCGTAAGCTGCCGGTGGCCAAGCCCTCGATGTCCAGCAGGTCTTACTGGATCTCTCACACGTGAAGAGGAAGACGTAATATTTAATACAATATCATCTAAAGAGAATTCCACCGTCTTAATCATAAGGTGGGAGCGAGCGAGGGTTTAAAGTACAGCACGTGTGTGCGATTAATCTAAGTACAGGGTTGTGAGGTGGTGACTGTCGAATACATCATGATCTCAGAGGCGCCACCCCAAAATGGAATGCAGTAGATTAGGTGCCGGGTACAACGCCAGATAATGTATACAGCAATTCACCCAGTCGGCTGGAAAGTTAAGAGTACAGAATACGCCTTTCTTTTTCTTTTTCTTTTACTTTTTTTTTTTTTTCTTCCTGGAGGGTAACTTAGCCTACTTCGTTGGTGAAGGGATAAAATGTAGATGTACGTGTTTCGCTTCAGTTCACGTCGAGAAGAGGAAGCCTTTACAGGCCCTGACCTCAGTACACTGTCGAGCAAGGTAATCGCTATCAATATGTTGAGCAAAGTAATCTTTATCAATATGTCGAGCAAGGTAACCGCTATCAATATGTCAAGCAACGTAATCGCTATCAATATGTCGAGCAATGTACTCGTTATCAATATGTCGAGTAAGGTAATCGCTATCAATATGTTGAGCAAAGTAATCTTTATCAATATGTCGAGCAAGGTAATCGCTATCAATATGTCGAACAAAGTAATCGCTATCAATATGTCCAGCAAGGTAATCGCTATCAAATCTATTGAGAGCTTATGATGTGGCGGGTCTGGGATGGAACACGTCCAGAGTGAAGTTGACATGAGTAGCGAGATGATGATGATGATGATGATGATATAACTAAACAAGTGACTTATACCGTGAGACAGACTCGTATGCATTTCCTAAGGGGTTTCTCGGTCTTTGACTTTCCTTAGGACCAAATCACCTCTGCTGGTTGGGATCCCTCCAGCTGTACTGACCGTGTAGCAGAGGGTCTATTGGTCGGGACGGAATCCTAGGTCCATTCTTCTTCCTCCACCAGAATCATCGCCAAAAAGGTGGTCTTCATGTGGTCAAGTGCGCCTTCACATCGCAAAGGTGGTCTTCTCAGAGTCAAGTACGCCTTCATAAAAAGAAAGTGAGCTGATGTCATCATCTCTTCTTCAACCGATGATTCCATCTAGGTCCTTCATCAAAAGCATATCTTGAATAACTTCTGCAATTCAACCACTCCTCTTTTAATTTCCTCAACCTGACCGATCTAGAGTTAACTCTCCGACTGGTAAGGCCGCTCCTCTCGCCACCTAAATTTTCCCCTCTATCTTTCCTCTGGACGTCCCCCCCTCACACACAAACACACACACACACACACACACACCTAGTCCTCCCGCTCCCACCTCCTCCCACCGAGCCTGAGCACTCTCCTGTAACGTCCTCGTGCAGGATCTTCAGCATCCTCTCCAAAATGCAGGTGGGCAAGTCATATGGTCCAGATGGCAACTCTCCTCGTGTCCTAATGGAGTGTGCACCTCCGCTACCTCCGATCTTTACTCGCTTATTCCATTTGTCTAAAACCTAAAATTTTTTTCCTCCACATTTTTTTTGTACCTGAAGACACACCTTCCTGCCTCCCGTCCTTAAGAAAGAGGACCGTTCGTCTAACTTCTTCACAGAGATATCGCCCTATCGCTCTCACTTCGACTGCTATCTCAACGTCTTCGAAGCTCTCCTTCAGTCTCACTTTCCTCAGCACTTAAAATCTTATTCTCTTCTTCTTCTTCTTCTTCTGGATCCATCAATACGGCTTTCGCGATGCAGCTCCGTCTCTGCTAAGTGACTCTCCTCTTGTCCTCTCCCCTTAAGAGTCTTGGCGAATCTTTTGCCGTAGCTATCGACATCTCCAGAGCATTTACGAGCGTGTGTGGCACGTCTTTGCTTTCTAAAATTCCTTTCTTAAGCTCTCCTGCTTCAGTCTGTCCACTAATGGATGGCTTTCCCCTCTGGATGGTCCACCGTGGTAGTCGGTGAAAGGTGCCACTCCCACGTCCTGTTCTTATATCAACGATAGCATCCATCAGGGTTCTATGTGACTGCATTCACCCCCCATTCTTCTCTCCCTACATACACATCTTTCTTCATCTTCTAATCATTCCATTCTGACATATGTCATCTCGCTCCCCCCCGACTCTTAACACTCGGTCTTTTCTTCCAGCGACCGCATTTTCTTCCCTGATTCTAACCCGGACAGCATCTCCGCGCGGGGGGGAAGCAGCCAACCTGGCTTAATCCAACGGTACCAAAACGTATTCTCTTCCTACGTCTATTTCTACGTTGCACTCGCTTCTTATTACTGACTTTCAGAGCAGTACAATACAACCCTTGCAACGACATGAACACGCTGAGAGTTGTCGGTACCCGGGGCTCTTTGCATATATATACAGAGGCCTCCTTCATCCTGTGTCTCACGTCCGTGGTAACTCTTCGTCGTCCACCTCTCTCTCCCAACCTGAGTGTACGATTTATAATTCGTAACCCCTCTCCTGTTCTCTCTCTCTCTCTCTCTCTCTCTCTCTCTCTCTCTCTCTCTCTCTCTCTCTCTCTCTCTCTCTCTCTCTCTCTCTCTCCTGTCTTCGATCATCTATTCCGTAAGCCAACAAATGGCTCCTCCTATCTCTACAAGTCAAGATCGTCCACAACTCTCATGGGATGTCGGCGTGTGTCCCAGCCCACTGAAGACCTAGGGTCCATGGCGTAAACCGCGCCGCCTGTTCGCTTCCCATAGTTTCCTGTGTGGATAACAGTCGCGCGAGGATTGACCGTTATGATAATCTAGTTTGTTCCAATTGCGGAATTATGGCATTTCCCTTCTTCCATCCTTCCCTCTTTCCAACCTTACCTTTTTCAAGAGTCGAACCTGCAGACAACAAACACCTGCGAAGCCCAGACTAATTGTTTACATTCTTTTCCCCATTATCTTCATCTTTTTCTTGATCAATTTATCTACGATCGCCAACAGTGGCGCATGGGATTGTCTGTGCCAAGACAGGTAATACATAAAAAAAAAAAAGACAATCATCAGCAAAGTTATTAAGTGTAAGAAGTTAACATGACTGGGTTATACCATTTATATACCCAGGAAAACAAGAAGTCCCGTGTATAATTACATATCCACGAGGCACTCCACATGTGATAGGAAAAAAAATATTGAAATGTTTTCAGTTTCTGTTGGGGGTCTGAGCATAGGGTCTGAGGATAGGGTCTGAGGAGGGATTTGAGGAAGGGTGAGGAGGGGTTTGAGGAAGGGTGAGGAGGGGTTTGAGGAGGGGTTTTGAGGATGGGGTCTGAGGAAGGGTGAGGAGGGGTTTTGAGGAAGGGTTTGAGGAAATGGTGAGGAGGGGTTTGACTAAGGGTGAGGAGGGGTTTGAGGAAGGGTGAGGAGGGGTTTGAGGAGGGGTTTAAGGAGGGGTTTTGAGGAGGGGGTCTGAGGAAGGGTGAGGAGGGGTTTGAGGAAATGGTGAGGAGGGTTTGAGGAGGGGGTTTTAGCTACCAAGGAAACCTTCCTCCCAACGCACAGATCAGGATGCTGAGACTAAGGTTAGTCAGTGGACGTGTTCCCTGGTGTCTGCCTGTACGTAGGCATGTCTCCTCCCCTCATGAACAGCTCAGTGGATCAAGCTCTGTGAGGGTAGGACACGCGCTGTACGAGACCTACCATTCTTGATCAGGTCGACTTACGAGATTCTTATGAGTCACATAAAAGGGTTTGATAGACCTCATAAACGACTCGCACTCGGTGAGGGAGTTCCCCCCCATCATCTCCTCAAATCAGGGTGGCTTGTCAGGGCTCCCTCGTGTCGTGTGCTCTCCTCACCACACTGGAGGGAGGGAGGGAGGGGAGGGAGGGAAGCGGGCGGGCGGGGGAGGGGAGGGGTGGCCTCCATAATGCACACAGTGACCATTACAAGTTGAACTGATGATTACTTCACACGCCAGACGGAGGAAGGGAGGGAGGAAGAGGGAGGGAGGAAGGAAGAGGGAGGGAGGAAGGAAGAGGGAGGGAGGAAGAGGGAGGGAGGGAGGAAGAGGAGGGCTGATGTCCGGAGCCGCCCCCCCGGCCTTCTCATAACTAATTTGACAGCGGGCGTTTACAGGTCAATTTCCCTGTCCGGCAGACGTTGCCAGACGTTAACAGCGGGCCGCACCTGCTGCTAACGAGACTCTTACGTCACTAAAGACGTGCTCGCCACCACCCGGGGGGAGCGAGGTTTGCTGCCTCGGCTTCGCACACACCAGAGGCTTCCATGGCCGACCCGTAAGGAGAGTTCAGGCGCCGGGGTGATCGTAAACTGTTCTGTTCGCCAGTGAGAATGGTGGCTGACAGCTAAACAACAGAGTCCTGTGGTATCTCAGCAGAGGCGCTGTGCGAGGCAGCTAACGGCAGCACTTGCCCTTGTGGCCTGATGTTCATGCTGGTCATGTACACAACACACACGTCCGGACATTCGAAGCCTCACAGTATTAAGTCCCTTAAGTATAAGCGTCTTATCACCAAGCGAAGAACAGCTTTACGGGTTCATACTAACATTTTATACAATTCTTGAGTAATGAAATAAAAAAGACGATCTTGATACGATTCTTCTCAAAGAAAATAACAATAGCGAGTCGACTGAACACCTTTTTTTTCTAATTCAAATATCGACTAAGATTTTACACAATTCTTGAGTAATGAAACAAAAAAGACGATCTTGAGACGATTCTTCTCAAAGAAAATAACAATAGCGAGTCGACTAAACACCTTTTTTTTTCTAATTCAAATATCGACTAAGATTTTACACAATTCTTGAGTAATGAAACAAAAAAGACGATCTTGAGACAATTCTTCTCAAAGAAAATAACAACAGCGAGTCGACTAAACACCTTTTTTTCTTTTCTAATTCAAATATCGACCAAGATTTTCATCATTTACGAACAAAAAAAAAACGCCGGATCTCCAACCAGTTCTTTTTTCAATGGAAAAAATATGCGAAGAAAAAAAAATATAAATTTCTTAAAACTTGCACAGCAATCCTCATGTAACATCGGCACCTTGTCCCTGATGTGGCGTTTTAAATTCTGTCAGCTCCTTGTGCATTCCCGATCGAGAGAGAGAGAGAGAGAGAGAGAGAGAGAGAGAGAGAGAGAGAGAGAGAGAGAGAGAGAGAGAGAGAGAGGGTGAGGTGCTCATGTCTGCTGAATCCCATCTGGCAGCAGCAGGAGGTGGTGTTGTCCATCCGGGACAGGAGATGCAGCAGGAGCGAGAGTGAATGGAACCAAGAGTCACGCACAGCTGTAGCGAACAGCAAACGACACTAGTGCAACAGTAGTAGCAGCGGCTGTAACAGTGGCAGAATAACAGTGGTAGTAACAGTTGTATTAACAGTGACAGAAGCAGTGGTAGCGACAGTTCCAGTGGAACCGTCAGAGCAACAGTAGCCAAAGAAAAAAAAAATATATTAGCAAACGTAGCAGAAACAGCAGCGCAGCGGCATTCTAAGTAGCAACAACAGAATCATCAACAGTAAGAACAGAAACAGCGGGGAAATGTAGCGAATGTAGAAGCAGCAGCGTCATAATCAGCAGCATTACCAAGGCCAGCAACACGAACTAGAAGCAGCAGCGTCATAATCAGCAGCGTTACCAAGGCCAGCAACACGAACTAGAAGCAGCAGCGTCATAATCAGCAGCATTACCAAGACCAGCAACACGAACTAGAAGCAGCAGCGTCATAATCAGCAGCATTACCAAGGCCAACAACACGAACTAGAAGCAGCAGCGTCATAATCAGCAGCATTACCAAGGCCAGTAACACGAACTAGAAGCAGCAGCGTCATAATCAGCAACATTACCAAGGCCAGCAACACGAACAGCAGCAGCACTGTCATAATCAGCAGCATTACCAAGGCCAGCAACACGAACTGGAAGCAGCAGCGTCATGATCAGCAGCGTTACCAAGGCCAGCAACACGAACAGCAGCAGCAGCAGCATTAGCAAGACGAAAGTAGCAGTAATTACTGCAGAGGTTATGGATGTAGCACTACAAGCGATACTGATAACAAGTGATAATGACTATGATAATAAGTCTACTTAATGGTAATGATAACAGCGACAACAATGATAATAATGATTACAATGACAATAATAATAATGACAAAAATAATATCATATATTGAAGTTAGATTTTATGTCATAGATATAATAATAATAATGATAATAATAATAATAATAATAATAATAATAACAATAATAATAATAATAACAACAACAATAATAATAATAATAATAATAATAATAATAATAATAATAATAATAATAATAATAATTTCTTTCTTTTTCTTTCATACTATTCGCCATTTCCCGCATTAGCGAGGTAGCGTTAAGAACAGAGAGCTAGGCCTTAGAGGAATATCCTCACCTGGCCCCCTTCTCTGTTCCTTCTTATGGGGGAAAAAAAAAAAAAGACGAGAGGGGAGGATTTCCAGCCCCCCGCTCCCTCCCCTTTTAGTCGCCTTCTACGACACGCAGGGAATACGTGGGAAGTATTCTTTCTCCCCTATCCCCAGGGATAAATAATAATAATAATAATAATAATAATAATAATAATAATAATAATAATAATAATAATAATAATAACTACCTCTCTCGTTTACCACAACAGATATCGACTACCTCTCTCGTTTACCACAACAGATATCAATTATCTTCCTCGTTTACCACAACAGATATCAACTACCTCCCTCGTTTACCACAACAGATATTAATCATCTCCCTCGTTTACCACAACAGATAATAACTGCCTTCCTCGTTTACCACAACAGATATTAACTACCTCCCTCGTTTACCACAACAGATATTAACTACCTCCCTCGTTTACCACAACAGATATTAACTACCTCCCTCGTTTACCACAACAGATATTAACTACCTCCCTCGTTTACCACAACAGATATTAACTACCTCCCTCGTTTACCACAACAGATATTAACTACCTCCCTCGTTTACCACAACAGATATTAACTACCTCCCTCGTTTACCACAACAGATATTAACTACCTCCCTCGTTTACCACAACAGATATTAACTACCTCCCTCGTTTACCACAACAGATATTCCTGAGGAACGAGAACACAGTGACCTGGGCAGGATATTCGAGACTTAAAGTTACGAGACAATTATAACTTTTCGTAAAACCCGGCCTAACTGCGCCACTTTAGGTGACCTCGTCCATTAGATTGTTCTGGAGTGCTTCTTTAACTGCCCGGTGTGTGTTAACTGTCCCTGATGAAGGTTAGAGTTCTCGAAAGGCACGCTTACCTCCTGTGTGTGTGTGTGTGTGTGTGTGTGTGTGTGTGTGTGTGTGTGTGTGTGTGTGTGCGTGTGTGGTAAATCATAAACTTCACAGACGTTTTCCAAGTTTCGCTCGTCTATATTCAAGAAAAGGAACGCGCTCTACATTTCTCCATCTTCTCTACATTCAACCTTGCGAGACTTTTGTAACTCTCATACGTCGCCTCTCTGGAGCGCCTTACACGCGGCACACCGACAGACGCCTTATGGAGTACACTAAGTAGACTTATCTCTGTCTCTTGATGTTCTAACACACACCCGCATGGAGGAGGAGGAGGAGGACGACGACGCCGCCCTTAGGAATGAGGAAGCCCTCTCCTTATTAATCTCTTCACAACAGACACTCCCGCTGGCGGGCGGGAGGAGCGGAGGAGGCTGGAGGGGCGTGAGCGCCGAGATCCATGGAGCTGGGTAGGGAGGGAAGGGAAGGCGACAGACACGTAAATGTATAATCCTCAAGGGATACAGTAGGCTTTCTGTCCGTCTTAACTCTCTGAGCTCACAGCAGTCTTCCTTACTCACCTCCGACAGCACACGACCTCGTTCCCTCACATCTATGCTCTCTAGCTGTCATATATGTATGTATATAATGATCCCGCTTCACACATGCCCTGCTTCTATGGCACTGAACGCATCATATCCTCTTTGCCTGTTGCTATACGCCCATCTCCACCGTTTACTGATGTTCCCATGTGTTCTCTTGTTCTCATCACTCTATTCACCTCCTTCCAAAACATTTTCCTTATGTCCCTCAGGTTTGGCACTAGCCACTCATCCCATCTCTCATTTACCCCTCTATTCTTTTTTTTTTTTTTTTTGTTCCTATCTCTTAACCTCCTGTCACTCCCTCTTGTACATCTCCCAATCACTTGCACTTCTTCCCTGTCGTTAAAGCTTAAACACCTCTTTTCTCTGTTCTAAAATACAGGAACGTAGTAATAATATACATTAAACAATATACATTTCAAACTCAACGAAGAATACAAAAAATCAAACTATAAAATACATAAGTTATTCAACATATCTAAATAGCCAGTCCAGATGTAAAGAATGAGGAGGCTGTGTGCATAACATGTGAGCACAAATGGTCTGAGAACCTAAGGTTTGGGTAATATTGTACAACGAATTTATATGGGATGAAACTTGGGTAGAGTGGGTTTCACACCACAACGGGCCTCTGTTGAATGGGAGGATGAAGACTTGAGGGGAGACTGACATAAATTTTTGTGCTTGTAAGATGTAAAAAAACCATCAGATCATTATCTGTGTACTGCTGTTCTTTAGGGGAGGTGGGTGGGCTTCCCACCCTAACGTAGTCTGTGATCACGCGCTACACCACACCATTCACTAAAGTCCTCTCTAAGATGTCGAAGACACAAAGAGAAATGAGACACATCGTTGTTATGAATGGCGGATTTCAGCAGCCACAACCCCCTCCTCCTTGTCTAAGGCAGCGTTTGATCAGATAAGAAATACAGCCCTGGTTCTAGTCATCTTCTACTCTCGAGATGTATCGTAACATCTATCGGTGACCACTGAAGGTCACTTAACGCTTTAGTGTTACAGTCTATCAACATTAAATGGACGTGTATTATGGGGGAACCTTCACGGACTGAGTGCCCACGTTTGTTCAGGCCTGGCAGACGAGACAAGTCGACCTGACATGGCAGCCCCCGAGCCTGACAACTACACATGACGAACATTTCGACCGGAGCCGTCATTCAGGAGTAGGGAGGGTGGAGTGGGGAGGAGAATGATGCCTGTCAACTCCTAGCTAGGGAGTGGAGTGGTAAGCAAGGGATGGTGGGTGGAGCGGAGGGGTAAGCGGAGAGGAGTGCTGTAGGAAGTCAGGGCTGGGAATGAAGTAGGAAGCCAGGTCGGGGAGAAGGAGTGGCTAGCGAGGGAGAGAGGAGGAGGAGGAGAAGGAGTGGAAAGCCAAAGCCAGGTTAGTAAGAGGAGTGGCACACAGTGACGGGTCGAAACAAGCTGGTGTTGAATACAGGGACAAGTGGTGTACTAGGGTGAGGGGGAGCATAATGGTATGGGAGGAGCAGGAGTACCACGTTGGAGGTGGGGCAGGAGAGGAGCACCACGCTGGGGGTGAGGGCAGGAGAGGAGCACCACGCTGGGGGTGAGGGGAGTAGAGGAACACCACGCTGGGGGTGAGGGCAGGAGAGGAGCACCACGCTGGGGGTGGGGCAGGAGAGGAGCACCACGCTGGGGGTGAGGGCAAGAGAGGAGCACCACGCTGGGGGTGAGGGCAGGAGAGGAGCACCAC
>NC_092233.1:10355241-10387741 GCF_036320965.1 Panulirus ornatus | reverse complement strand
GCTTCCCTGTCTTTATTTCCGAGGGGGATTCTAACCACATCAATTCTCATGACAAATGACGAGAGTCATTGATGCCCACACCCCACCAATAATAATGCCCACAGCAATAACGCCCACGGTGGGAAAATACTGTATAAAACTCTCATTAAAAAACCCCATCAATAAGGCCAACATCAAACACCCCCACATCAATAACGCCGACATCAAACCCCCCCCCCACATCAATAATGCTAGTATCAGCATCAAAACGCCCCCACATCAATATCGCCAGCTTTTAAACCCCCACACTAATAATACCTGCATCAAAACCCCCCACATCAACACCACCACCAACAGAATCCCCACACCATCAACACCACCACCGACAAAATCCCCCCACATCAACACCACCACCGACAAAATCCACCCATATCAACACCACCACCAACAAAATCCCCCCACATCAACACCACCAACACCAATTAACCCCCACATCAACACTCCCACCATCAAAACCCTCCACATCAACACTCCCACCATCAAAAATCCCTCCACATCAACACTCCCACCATCAAAACCCCCATATCAACACTCCCACCATCAAAAACACCCCCACATCAACACTCCCACCATCAAAAACACCCCCACATCAACACTCCCACCATCAAAAATCCCCCCCACATCAACACTCCCACCATCAAAATGCCCGCGGAAGTAACACCCACGTCACAATCACTTGGCTCTACGCGTCCCGTTGTAAAACTTGCAAATGAAATTCTGCTGGCATGACAGGTGGTCCGTGTCCCCCGGGCCTGAACCAGCCTAGCGGGGGGACGCATCACACGGACCACTCCCTCCCACCCTCCCCCCCCCCCACCCCCTGACCCACGGTACACAAAGGGGGAGGGAGGGTTTGGCCTCTCTGTCCCTCGGCCGCGCCTCCCTTGCACGCGGACCACCACACCCACCTACACGCCCTCAAGTTCACACCCACCTACAGGCCCTCAAGTTCACACCCACCTACACGCCCTCAAGTTCACACCCACCCACACGCCCTCGAAGTTCACACCCACCTACACGCCCTCAAGTTCACATTCACCTACACGCCCTCAAGTTCCACCTTACATGACCTTTTCGTCTTGTATACTAAGCTGATCCTTATCACCGTGGATGTCTCCAGTCCACGCCTAGAGGGCGTGGCATCGTGCATCACTACCCACGCCCTCTACCTTCCCATCCACGCCAGTCAGTCATACATACCCACGCCTTCAAACCCCTCCCCTCCACGCCATCTTACTTACCTCATACCCGCACCTCCTCCCCCATACCCACAACCCACCTCCAAACAAACCCCCGAGTGGCAGTGTTTCTTGCCTAAGGATCGCGTCTTCTCGTCGTGTCTTTGGACGACCACTTTGTCCATTCCCTCTTGAAAGAGCCTCCTGCTGGCGGCGGCAGAGGCGCCGTTGATGGCTTCTGTAAAAAAATAAAATGAAAAAAAAAAACTATTGTGCCTTCTTCGTCTTCGTCTCTAAAGCGTGGCGTCTTTATGAGAGGAACTGCGTGCTCGTGGCTCACGGGGGGAGTTGGTGGTGGCTGGGTTTGTCTCAGTCGCAGAGGGATGAAGGTGGTGAAGGAAGGCCTCGGGCCCAAGGAGGATCGACAGGGGAGAGGAGTGGATCACTATTAAATGTTATGGCTGGTAGATGTGGCTAGTGGCTTCACTTCAGTATGAAGAAGACACAATACGGGAACACTTCTGAGCCACAACGTAAATAGCATCAGTGGAACTATTATATATATATATATTTGCGTTATAGGACTATACCTCCTTGAGGTCATACCGCGAGTGAAGAGTCACCATCGGCGTGAGTTCAGTACAAGAAAGAGTACGAGTATTGGAAAGAAGAGGAGACGGGGGAACGTGACTTGAAGTACGTAATGTGGAGTCCTCATCATAAGAAAGGATAACGTTAGAAGCGAGAGAATCAACGACTGAGAGAAGAAAAGAGACTTCACGGCTAGGATAGTACCCTTAGGAACACCACTGCCGATAGGAGAGGAAGGGGAGAAAGGTCGCCGCTCCATATCGACGACCATTGTGATGGAACAGCCGGAAAGGATTAGGGAAGTGAGGAGACCACAGAATCCATAGGGAGTTTTGAAAAAAAAAAAAAAAAAGGCAAATAATTATGCCACAACCTCTCGAATGCTTTGGAGATATCGAAGGCGACGCCAGAGAGAGAGAGAGAGAGAGAGAGAGAGAGAGAGAGAGAGAGAGAGAGAGAGAGAGAGAGAGATGAGAGAGAGAGAGAGACTAGAGGCGAGTCACGATGGGAGAGGACCACCAGGAGCCTTTGCATTGCGAAGGCCCTGTACTGGTGACCTGAAAAAAAAAAACGGGAAAACGGGTACTGACAGATGAGGTGAATTTCAAAGGTTTTGGAGACAGCTTAAGTGACAGCACTGAGGCGACAGCTGGAGGATATTATATATATGTACATGTAAGTACGTATGTATATACATCACATAACACCCTCCAAAAACCAAGATTCGAACTTCGCTATTGGAGGGTTATGTGTCTTCTACAAATATATATATATATATATATATATATATATATATATATATATATATATATATATATATATATGCGGCCTAATCTATTCAATACACATGGATGCAACATGAGCCCAAACCCATCCTAGGTGATCCTCGTTATAGCTACTACCAATAATTCCCTAATCTAATATCACATCCTGTGAAATACCATGATACCCGCTGTAATCCATGTTGTTAATTGATGTTTACTGATAAACTCTGATGACTTTTAGATATCCATTTTCTTTTTTTCAAATAAAGGCAGAAAGTATGAACGATGTACAAAGTATGAATTATGTACATGTGTTTATATGTATGTGTCTGTGTATGTATATATATATATATATATATATATATATATATATATATATATATATATATATATATATATATGTATACGTTGTAATGTGTAGGTATGTATATGTGCATGTGTGGACGTGTATGTATATGCATGCGTATGTAGGGTGGGTTAGGCCATTCTTTCGTCGGCTTCCTTGCGCTACTTCGCTAACGCGGGAAAGAGCGACAAAGTATAATAAATATAAATAAATATATATATATATATATATATATATATATATATATATATATATATATATATATATATATATATATATATGGGAAGAAACCACTGTCCAGGTAAGTACTAAAGTACGAAGTACGAAGAAAAACCAAAGATCTAACAATCATTAGTTCCTTGCGCGATTATCTATTTGTGATAACTGATGGGATCAGAGACTTAAAAAGATGAGGGCAGTAAGAGGATTGAAGCGTCTAGATGGCATACAAGAACATACCTGTATACTTCACATTCATCGAAGGAGACGCAAAGTAATGTCCATCGTGGGCTTGGATGGGAGTGTCTATGAATTCTTAAAACACGTTAAGTCACTCCGTACTAGTAGACTCGAGAGGAAAATATAAGTACCTCGCGTCATTCGAAGTGATGTATCCATTACTGCGAGTGCAAGCAGACAAATCCTGCTTTTAGCGAGTGCCCTTTTGTTAATCAGGTCCAGATCATTATCAAAAGCCTTGGATAATTCTAACTGCCTTAATTATGTAACTTCCTAACCCTCTCTCTCTTTCCTGAGCTAAGTATATTACAGTCGATTCCCTTAGGATTGGATTCGCGGTCCGGGGATGACTTTGCTTGCTGGCCACTGTATCTCTTTTTTCCATTTTCTTTTTGTCTATGTTTTCAGTTTTATGCCCCAGACGTCTACAGATGGTACACAAGATCCAAGGAGGGAATGATAAGAGTACCACAATGGAATTGTGATATTTGGCTTTGAGAATCAAATGGGGAGGTGGACAAGATGTTTTTGCGGATTCTACGTATTATATATATATATATATATATATATATATATATATATATATATATATATATATATATATATATATATATATATATATATATTATCCTGGGGATAAGGGAGAAAGAATACTTCCCATGTATTCCTTGCATGTCGTAGAAGGCGACTAAAAGGGGAGGGAGCGGGTGGCTGGAAATCCTCCCCTCTCATTATTTTAATTTTCCAAAAGAAGGAACAGAGAAGGGGGCCAGGTGAAGATATTCCCTTAAAGGCCCAGTCCTCTGTTCTTATCGCTTACTCGCTAACGCGGGAAATGGCGAATTGTTTGAAAAAAAAATTATATACATATATATATATATATATATATATATATATATATATATATATATATATATATATATATATGTGTGTGTGTGTGTGTGTGTGTGTGTGTGTGTGTGTGTGTGATACTTGACTGTTTGCCCTAAATATAAATTATGGAAACACTCACACGTACTCTAAAAATGCTTCCAAGTCCATTGTTTGTCAGAAGAAAGAAAGCGAAACTGAGGATATGAAATCTTTCTTAGAAATAAGATAAGATGGAGTCCGGTAAAAGCACTTTTAACAGATACGTAACTCTCTCTCTCTCTCTCTCTCTCTCTCTCTCTCTCTCTCTCTCTCTCTCTCTCTCTCTCTCTCTCTCTCTCTCATGCACACACAAAACTATCTATCTATCTATCTATCTATCTATCTATCTATCTATCTATCTCATTCAAGAACTGGATCACTCACAGGGGCCTGGCCCTGCTTCCTCTCCGCCCATAAAGCCTTATATATAAAGTCGGGCGCGTCACTCTTGTCTCCCTCCTGGGAATGAGAGAGAGAGAGAGAGAGAGAGAGAGAGAGAGAGAGAGAGAGAGAGAGAGAGAGAGAGAGAGAGAGAGAGAGAGAGAGATGCACACAGTGGTTCTCCCTCCCATTATTATCTTCGTGAGGACCTGGACACTGCAATTTTCCACGCCGATAGCCACGCCAGGACCGATATGGTCCGCGCTTAAGACTGATAAAAAAAAAAAAAAAATTCCCCTGAGGTGTGTGTGTGTGTAGTGATGATGAAGTTTGATCATACACATCATCACTATCATCATCATTATTATGATTAATAATAACATCAATATCATCATCATCATAATAATAATAATATTAATAATAATAATAATAATAATAATAATAATAATAATAATAATAATAATAATAATGATAATAAAATGGTAATAATAATAATAATAATAATAATAATAATAATAATAATAATAATAATAATAATACTGATAATGATAATAATAATAATGGTAATAATAATAATAATAATAATAATAATAATAATAATAAATCAATCTACGATCTATATAACCTATAATTAAGGTTGTTTTCTTCTTAATGAATTCCCTAATTAAGGTGTTATTTTTCTAATTAATTCCTTATTCAATGAACTGACGTCACATTATATCATCTGGTACTGTGTGCAGTGTACGAATTAGTTCGTGTCTGTGACGAAGTGACATGAGTAACACTGAAGTCATCTCATTCAGTGTGACGAAGTGACATGAGTAACACTGAAGTCATCTCATTCAGTGTGACGAAGTGACATGAGTAACACTGAAGTGATCTCATTCAGTGTCACGTAACTGAGGTGATTCATGATACAGCTGTAGTACTGTATGATAAATTCTGGGGTAATGTATCATACCACTCTGAGGTACTGAATGATACCACTGTTTTATGACAATTGAGGCACTGTATGATACTACAATGGTAATGTATGACGCTACTGAGGTACTGTATGATACTACGATGTTACTGTATGATGCTACTGAGGCACTGTATGATACTACGATGGTACTGTATGATGCTACTGAGGTACTGTATGATACTACGATGTTACTGTATGATGCTACTGAGGTACTGTATGATACTACGATGGTACTGTATGATGCTACTGATGTACTGTATGATACTACGATGATACTGTATGATGCTACTGAGGTACTGATGATACTACGATGATACTGTATGATGCTACTGAGGTACTGTATGATACTACGATGATACTGTATGATGCTACTGAGGCACTGTATGATACTACGATGATACTGTATGATGCTACTGAGGCACTGTATGATACTACGATGGTACTGTATGATGCTACTGAGGTACTGTATGATACTACGATGTTACTGTATGATGCTACTGAGGTACTGTATGATACTACGATGGTACTGTATGATGCTACTGAGGTACTGTATGATACTACGATGATACTGTATGATGCTACTGAGGTACTGATGATACTACGATGATACTGTATGATGCTACTGAAGTACTGTATGATACTACGATGATACTGTATGATGCTACTGAGGTACTGATGATACTACGATGGTACTGTATGATGCTACTGAGGTATTGATGATACTACGATGATACTGTATGATGCTACTGAGGTACTGTATGATATAGAGGTAATGTGTGCGTGCGTCACTTCCACAGCTACTGTAAACAAACACCTCGGCCAGTATCATATCATGCGGCAAAAAGGAAAAAAAATAAATATATATAGAAAACGAAATCATCCGTAAACAGTGGTACGAACTATGCCGAAACACGACACTGGCACCAGTGTGATATTACATATGAGGAGGATTATCAACCAGGGAGTTTCCCGGTACCCAAGCGAGCGTCCTTCGGGGTTTCCCGGTACCCAAGCGAGCATCCTTCGGGGTTTCCAGGAACCCAAGCGAGCGTCCTTCGGGGTTTCCCGGTACCCAAGCGAGCATCCTTCGGGGTTTCCCGGTACCCAAGCGAGCATCCTTCGGGGTTTCCCGGTACCCAAGCGAGCATCCTTCGGGGTTTCCAGGAACCCAAGCGAGCGTCCTTCGGGGTTTCCCGGTACCCAAGCGAGCATCCTTCGGGGTTTCCCGGTACCCAAGCGAGCATCCTTCGGGGTTTCCCGGTACCCAAGCGAGCATCCTTCGGGGTTTCCCGATATCCAAGCGAGCATCCTTCGGGGTTTCCGAGAACCCAAGCGAGCATCCTTCGGGGTTTCCCGGTACCCAAGCGAGCATCCTTCGGGGTTTCCCGGTACCCAAGCAAGCATCATTCGGGTTTCCCGGTACCCAAGCGAGCATCCTTCGGGGTTTCCCGGTACCCGAGCAAGCATCCTTCGGGTTTTCCCGGTATCCAAGCGAGCATCCTTCGGGGTTTCCGAGAACCCAAGCGAGCATCCTTCGGGGTTTCCCGGTACCCAAGCGAGCATCCTTCGGGGTTTCCCGGTACCCAAGCAAGCATCATTCGGGTTTCCCGGTACCCAAGCAAGCATCCTTCGGGGTTTCCCGGTACCCAAGCGAGCATCCTTCGGGGTTTCCCGGTACCCAAGCGAGCATCCTTCGGGGTTTCCCGGTACCCAAGCGAGCATCCTTCGGGGTTTCCCGGTACCCAAGCGAGCATCCTTCAGGGTTTCCCGGTACCCAAGCGAGCATCCTTCGGGGTTTCCGGGAACCCAAGCGAGCATCCTTCGGGGTTTCCCGGTACCCAAGCGAGCATCCTTCGGGGTTTCCCGGTACCCAAGCGAGCATCCTTCGGGGTTTCCCGGTACCCAAGCGAGCATCCTTCGGGGTTTCCCGGTACCCAAGCGAGCATCCTTCGGGGTTTCCCGGTACCCAAGCGAGCATCCTTCGGGGTTTCCCGGTACCCAAGCGAGCATCCTTCGGGGTTTCCGAGAACCCAAGCAAGCATCCTTCGGGGTTTCCCGGTATCCAAGCGAGCATCCTTCGGGGTTTCCCGATATCCAAGCGAGCATCCTTCGGGGTTTCCGGGAACCCAAGCGAGCATCCTTCGGGGTTTCCCGGTACCCAAGCGAGCATCCTTCGGGGTTTCCCGGTACCCAAGCGAGCATCCTTCGGGGTTTCCCGGAACCCGAGCAAACATCCTTCGGGTTTTCCCGGTACCCAAACGAGCATCCTTCGGGGTTTCCCGGTACCCAAGCGAGCATCCTTCGGGGTTTCCCGGTACCCAAGCGAGCATCCTTCGGGGTTTCCCGGTACCCAAGCGAGCATCCTTCAGGGTTTCCCGGTACCCAAGCGAGCATCCTTCGGGGTTTCCGGGAACCCAAGCGAGCATCCTTCGGGGTTTCCCAGTACCCAAGCGAGCATCCTTCGGGGTTTCCCAGTACCCAAGCGAGCATCCTTCGGGGTTTCCCGGTACCCAAGCGAGCATCCTTCGGGGTTTCCGAGAACCCAAGCGAGCATCCTTCGGGGTTTCCAGGAACCCAAGCGAGCATCCTTCAAGTGTTCCACGAAATTATGTAATTATGTACTAATGACCTCAGTCATTAATGATTCATCATACATGGAAGGTCTCTTTCACCCCGAGCCTGGCTGACGACGGCCACAAAATTTTTGCATACGAAGCTACGGAACTGTGCTTAGAGAGAGAGAGAGAGAGAGAGAGAGAGAGAGAGAGAGAGAGAGAGAGAGAGAGAGAGAGAGAGAGAGAGAGAGGGAGGGAGGGAGGGAGGGAGGGAGGGAGGGAGGGAGGGAGCGGTTCCCTCGACCAAGAAGAGTTTGAGCAGCGCTGAATGACAGACGACCCCGTGAATACCATCGTTGTGAGAGAGGTGTTGTAACCACTTGTAATAACGGGTAACCAATAAACAAGACGGGGTTTACAAGCTACCAGGTAACCAGTAAACAAGACGGGGTTTACAAGCTACCAGGTAACCAGTAAACAAGACGGGGTTTACAAGCTACCAGGTAACCAAGGGTTTACAAGCTACTAAGTAACCAATAAACAAGACGAGGTCACAAGCTACCAGGTAACCAAGGGTTTACAAGCTACCAGGTAACCAATAAACAAGACGAGGGTCACAAGCTACCAGGTAACCAAGGGTTTACAAGCTACCACGTAACCAATAAACAAGACGAGGGTCACAAGCTACCAGGTAACCAAGGGTTTACAAGCTACCAGGTAACCAATAACCAAAACGAGGTTACAACCCAGGGCAAAAAAAAAAAAATAAAGATTAAAAAAGAAATACATTTCATCTCAAACAATACAAGAGTCAGGCTTAATACAAAGTGTCTCTTCCCCCATCCTGGCTAGAGAGAGAGTCACTGATATAATCCTCTCACGCTAGAGTAACAGCAGGACATCAAAATACATAAATAAATAAATAAAAGGACTCCCTCTCGAACCTTAAACGTTTACCTTCGGGTGAAGCCCGCGTCCGTCCAGTGGTTCCGCAAGGCAACATATTGACCCAGCTGCGGAGCGCGAGTCTCCGACAACCCATGGATGGCGGTCATGTCCGATGCTGTCGAGAATTCGACACAGGATCAGTCTACAAAATTAGGCCATGGATGGACTCTCAAGGCCCCCGTCATGCTAACTTCTCCCCCGTAAAGAAGGTAATTTTTTTATGGTCATTTTAGGAGATTACACTGAGGGTGTGTCGGGCGTTCGTACCTGTGAGAGGAGGTAGAACGTGTGTGTGTGTGTGTGTGTGTGTGTGTGTGTGTGTGTGTGTGTGTGTGTGTGTGTGTGTGTGTGTGTGTGTGTGTGTGTGGGAGGGGGGAGGGGAGTCTGGGAGTCCTCCACCCACACAGGTGTTGATTCGGGAGGGTCAGCAGCTGCTGGAACACATGGTGGGTGGGTGTGGTAGCGGGAGGGAGGTGGTGGGTGTGGTAGCGGTGACAGAGGGAGGTGGCGGCGGTAGGGAGGAGGGCGAACATATGGCGGGGCTACGGTCTGGTGATCGGGGAGGGAGGCGGAGGTGAAGGTGACCTCACAAGTACTGGGAATTACTTGACTGGACAGTACCACAGTAGTAGTAGTAGTAGTAGTAGTAGTAGTAGTAGTAGCGGTGGAAGTAATAATTTTAGTAGTAGAAGTGGCAACACTTGCAGTAATAGTAGTAGAAGTACTGCAGTAGTAGTATTAACGTAGTTGTAGTAATGTAGGAGTAGTAACAGTATTAGTAGCAAGAGTAGTAACAGTTGTAGTAGTACCAGTACCAGCAGCAGTAGTAGTAGTAGTAGTAGTAGTAGTAGTAGTAGTAGTAGTAGTATAGTAGTAGTAGTAGTAGTAGAAGAAGAAGAAGGAGTAGCAGAAGAAACAAAAGTGTCGGTAGCGAAAATTGGCAGAGATCAGAGTTGATAGCAGTGGCGGTGATGATGTAGGAGGGAGGGACTGCTGCTGCTGCTGTTGGTGGTGCTGGTGGCGATGGTCGTGGACATGGAGAGGTAACGGCCCCGTGTGAGGTGTTGTTAGAGGTAGTGGTGGTTGTGATACGTGTTTGTCGAGGCGGTAGTCAAGAGCAAAAGGCAGCAGCAGCATCATCTGCAGTAGCAATGCCCGTCGTGCGGCTGATGACAGGGACTAGGACGAACCTGTCTACGTCGAAAAAGGCAGATGTGAGAGACGACCAGATGGTCTACGAAGAGTTCGTCTCCTGAAGGGGCAGTAATGGCATGGTAAATTCCCCATCAATAAAGATCGAGAGACACTGGTGATGGGAGGAGGAGGAGAAGGGAAGTGGGTGCAACGCCCTCACGAAATGCTGGGTCGTACAATAGGGAGGAAACAGATGATGGGAGGGAATGGACTCCATGAGAGATAATGATAAACAAACAGTGAGCCAGCAGCAGGAGGGGGAGGAGGAAGGGTGACGTCAAACCTAGCGTACGGAGGGAGTGACACAGTGCGACGAGGCAGGGAGGGAAGGGGTTGTCGGGAGGGTGTGAAGGAGAGGAGGAGGAGCAGCTGCCGGGCGAGGACTAATACCTCGGGGAGTAGCGACGGAGGCGGGGAGAGATAACTTGATAGGCCGCAACACCGGTGGGGGCCGCGGGGAGGGTGGAGAGGAGAATACCGGAGGCAGCCATACAAGTGACGCCTCGATGACAGCCCCTTCGGCAGGGAGGTCCTCCACGGAAAGTAGGAGAGTCATGCGAGGTGCGAGGGCTATGTACTCAAAGTTCTTCCCTGCCCCACTGATGGACCCACTATGTAAAGCCTTGCGAGCACAACCTGACCACATTCCTTCACGATCACTAGTCCAGAATCAGCTCAGATATGCCTCAATTTATCGTAATGATGGTCGCCTCAGGAAACCGGATACACTAATACACACCTATCTCCCAGTATACGTTCACATATATCATATACTCCTCAGTATACCCTCAAATACATCATATACCCCCAGTGTACACTTCAATATATCAAATACTCCTAATATACACTTAAATACATCATATACTCCCTTATGTACCCCCAAATACATCATATACTCCCTTATGTACCCCCAAATACATCATAAACTCCTCAGTGCACCCCCAAATACATCATACACTCCTCAGTACACCCTCAAATACATCATATACTCCCCAGAACACTCCCAAATAAACTACATTACTTTCCTGAAGGAAAGGTGTATATATATATATATATATATATATATATATATATATATATATATATATATATATATATATATATATATATATATATATATACACACACACACAAATACACTCAGCTGAGCCCCTTCTAAATGTGTCAGATCCACTGGGTATCGACCGCTCCTTCAGGTGAGAGAGCTGATAAATACTGGTACCTGACGGACGGCTCACCTGGCGTTGGGGGTATTGGCTTCGTCGTGAACGCCAGACACAACCCTATCGCCCACCCTGCTGGCTTCCTGAACCCTCCCCCACACCACCCCACGCCACCTCTCTCAACCCACACCATCCCACCCCACCCCCCCCCCCTCTCTCTCTCTCTCTCTCTCTCTCTCTCTCTCTCTCTCTCCCTCTCTCTCTGGCGGTGAGCGCTACGCACTAGTCCTGCCATTTCGGCACAACAGAGTGGTATGTACTCGTCGGTTGGTACCCTCTCCCATTCTACACACACACACACACAGCTTAGGCTGGTGTGTGTGTGTGTGTGTGTGTGTGTGTGTGTGTGTGTGTGTACACATAAGGGGGGGAAGACAACGGTACACATTCACAAGCGTATGAGACGGGGGCACCACGAACGCCAGACTCTGTAACACACAAATAAATGACATCACAGGTGCATGACCATGTCCCTTCCTCACTCAACACCAAAACCTTAATTTACCAGTTCCATCAACCCTACATTTTCCTTCATCATTCTACCAGCTCATGTCTCTTCATCATAATACTGCGCGTCCTGAGCACTATGAAAAAAAATAAATATAAGTGAGGTATTGGGCACTTATATCCCACTGTTCCTGACACCAGATGGCTTAAGGATTACCTGCGTTTACCACCACGGTAATTAACTACATCCTTTGTCCAGTGCTTTAACCCTGTTGTGATCAGCCCCTTGAAGCACGTCTGAAAAGCGCCCCCGAGTTAGAACAATAAATGAGGTTAAATTCATTAGGAATTATAATCCTAAATGTCAAACATTAATGGAATTAATTAATGGACCTTCGTGGTGTAGCGGTTCGCGTTCCCGACCGTGACGCATTCACGGGCCGCCCAGGGTCGAGGGCATTGGTTCGAACCCTGGTTGCAGCAGTCGGTCCATAGTCAACCCAGCTGTTTATCCACCCTTAGAATTTGGTTGATAAAATGGGTACCTGGTTCAGACTAGGGTACACACACACACACACACACACACACACACATATATATATATATATATATATATATATATATATATATATATATATATATATATATATGAGTGTGTGTGTGTGTGTGCGTGTGTGTGTGTAAGTGTTTATAGCGTTCATGAGATGGCCTCAATTAGGCTTGTGATGCATGTGCCGTCACAGTTTAACAAAAACCAAGAACAGAACTGTTCTCAGAACGCTGCGAGATAGCCATGGCAAGTGGTGTGGCCAGAACGGGAATGTGTGGTTAATGTCTTTTGCGTAAGGCTTAAGTGCAGCATAGCGGCTGGAGTGAATGGGATTGCAGACGACAGACTATACATGCATCTTGAAATGATAACCCACTAAACTAATCAACCACAGAACATCTCAAGGGTGTCCATAATTCCCACGGAAAAGAATATATGAAGTAATCAAGTGTTGCTGTTGCGATATAACAAACACATGAAGAAGGACCGCGTTCACAACCTGTGTTGCAGAATAGGAACCATACAGACGGCCTGTGGTGTGGGTATGTAATCAAAACCTCCTGGAGTATTCTGATGGGCGCAGTGCGATGGAGCAGAACACGTACGACAAAGAACGTGTTATTCATGTCTCTGTCGAGGAACCAAAGCGTGTCCACCACCCACCACCACCACAGTTTATTATGTAGAGTAACGAGAGAGATCAAGTGTCCAAAATAACTGAAGTACATGAATCGGGCACGAATCATTCACGTTGACACTGAACATGAGTTCCGAACGTAAATGATTCGTGCCCGATTCATGTGCTTCTGTCATTCTGTACTCTTTTTATTTCTTGTATTATAAGTAGTTTTAATTCTGGTCTTTGATTTAATCCCGTAACTCTAAGATAGTGTTATCTGTGTGCGTGGTTGACGATCCTTCTCAGTAGGAGGATCCGTAACAATATATATATATATATATATATATATATATATATATATATATATATATATATATATATATATATATATATATATATATTTTCTTTCAAACTATTCGCCATTTCCCGCGTTAGCGAGGTAGCGTTAAGAACAGAGGACTGGGCCTTTGAGGGAATATCCTCACCTGGCCCCCTTCTCTGTTCCTTCTTTTGGAAAATGAAAAAAAAAAATAAAATAAAATAAACGAGAGGGGAGGATCTCCAGCCCCCCGCTCCCTTCCCTTTTAGTCGCCTTCAACGACACGCAGGGAATACGTGGGAAGTATTCTTTCTCCCCTATCCCCAGGGAGGATATATATATATATATATATATATATATATATATATATATATATATATATATATATATATATATATATATATATGACTATTCGAATACTCCTGTACCTCACTCTTACCTCTCTGCGTCAAGAACCCCATTTATAAAGCTTTCTGTACGATAGTATAATGATATCTGGACACATGCATTGGTCCCAACATACATCAGGACACATGCATTGGTCCCAACATACATCAGGACACATGCATTGGTCCCAACATACATCAGGACACATGCATTGGTCCCAACATACATCAGGACACATGCATTGGTCCCAACATACATCAGGACACATGCATTGGTCCCAACATACATCAGGACACATGCATTGGTCCCAACATACATCAGGACACATGCATTGGTCCCAACATACATCAGGACACATGCATTGGTCCCAACATACATCAGGACACATGCATTGGTCCCAACATACATCAGGACACATGCATTGGTCCCAACATACATCAGGACACATAAACTGGTCCCAACATACATCTGGACACATGCATTGGTACCAACATACATCTGGACACATAAACTGGTCCCAACATACATCTGGACACATGCATTGGTCCCAACATACATCAGGACACATAAACTGGTCCCAACATACATCTGGACACATAAACTGGTCCCAACATACATCTGGACACATGCATTGGTCCCAACATACATCTGGACACATGCATTGGTCCCAACATACATCTGGACACATGCATTGGTCCCAACATACATCAGGACACATGCACTGGTCCCAACATACATCTGGACACATGCATTGGTCCCAACATACATCTGGACACATAAACTGGTTCCCACATATCAGCCAAGAGTGGACGAAGTTCTCATGCATGTCTCATGGTTAAGCACCTCCCTTGCCCCTGAACTCGTCGTACCGAGGTTCTGAATTCTCGTTCGTACATCAACAGTGAATTGTTTCACCGCTCTGGTGTGTGTGTGTGTGTGTGTGTGTGTGTGTGTGTGTGTGTGTGTGTGTGTGTGTGTGTGTGTGTGTGTGTGTGTGTGCCATTTTTCCTCATAGTTCACCTCAATAGCTTCAAGGAATGTCAGGACTTAGCACCAAGGAAGGGAAGGGAGGAGGAGGAGGAGGAGGAGGAGGAGGAGGAGGAGGAGGAGGTTGAGGAGGAGGAAGAAGAAGAAGAAGAAGAAGAAGAAGAAGAAGAAGAAGAAGAAGAAGAGGAGGAGGAGGAGGAGGAGGAGGAGGAGGAGGAGGAGGAGGAAGAGGACCCTGGATTCAAGGTGTTTCAAACGTGTTAACGTAATGTATGAAGGTTGTGTACATCAGAACTTCACGTCTGGGGTACAAAACATACCTTCAAGTCGGCATAAATCGATGATGGCAATATCTATCGAATACTTCCACCTATTCTTCTTTTTTTTTTTTTCCTTCTACTATTTCGTACATACACAACGAACCAATTTATTCTAATTTTCGTGTTCGCTTTCCTTTGAAACGACGGATCATCATTTTCAAAAACCTACTTCCACCTATTTTTTTTCTTTTTTCTTTACTATTTCGTACATACAACAAGCCAATTCATTCCAATTTTCGTGTTCGCTTTTCTTTGAAACGACGGATCATCATTTTCAAACACCAATGGAATAAATTACATAATTCCTTTACTGAAATACAGCATCAAATTCCTACCTGCTGTACTCATTGGGAATAAATCATTTACGAGTGAAAAAAAAAGGGCAAAAAAGAAAAAAAAAACATATAACTAGAGGCGAGTAATCCTTACCAAGCCTACAGGATTTTCGACCTATATGACAGCAAAGTCAACGCACGGCCATCCCCCTTCCCACAACACCCCACCTCACTCCCCAAAAAGGAGAACCCCAAAAAAAGGAGAACCCAAAAAGGAGAACCCCAAAAAGAACCCCAAAAAGGAGAAACCCCAAAAAGGAGAAACCCCCAAAAAGGAGAACCCCAAAAAAGGAGAACCTCCAAAAAAGGAGAACCCCAAAAAGGAGAACCCCAAAAAGGAGAAACCCCAAAAAGGAGAACCCAAAAAAGGAGAACCCCAAAAAGGAGAAACCCCAAAAAAGGAGAACCCAAAAAAGGAGAACCCAAAAAGAACCCAAAAAAGGAGAACCCAAAAAGGAGAACCCCAAAAAGGAGAAACCCCAAAAAAGGAGAACCCAAAAAAGGAGAACCCAAAAAGAACCCAAAAAAGGAGAACCCAAAAAGAACCCAAAAAAGGAGAACCCAAAAAGGAGAACCCCAAAAAGGAGAAACCCCAAAAAGGAGAACCCCAAAAAAGAGAAACCCCAAAAAAGGAGAACCCAAAAAAGGAGAACCCAAAAAGGAGAACCCCAAAAAGAACCCCGAAAAAGAACCCAAAAAAGAACCCAAAAAGGAGAACCAAAAAAAGAACCCCAAAAAAGGAGAACTCCCCAAAAAGGAGAACCCCCCATAACAAATTGAGGGGTAAGTAATGAGGCGATGGAACATGAGTAACAGGAGGTCATGAGCTCACTGCCCTGCTTGTGCAATTAGCTCATTAGCTCATTAGCTTGTGTTACCGGCCGTCAGTCTGCGATCAGAGGGGAAACCTTACCTCAGCCCTCAGTGACGACGTGATGGTGACGTGATGAGGTGACGTGGTGGTGACGTGGTGATGCAACGTGATGGTGACGTGATGGTGACGTGATGAGGCAACGTGATGGTGACGTGATGGCGACGTGATGGTGACGTGGTGGTGACGTGATGGTGACGTGATGAGGCAACGTGATGGTGACGTGATGAGGCAACGTGATGGTGACGTGATGGTGACGTGGTGGTGACGTGATGGTGACGTGATGAGGCAACGTGATGGTGACGTGATGGTGACGTGGTGGTGACGTGATGAGGCAACGTGAAGCCAGTGACACACACACACAAACACAGAGCAACAGTGACCACTAGCCGGCCATGGGAGGGGGGGATACGTCAATGACCTGACAGGTCATATCCCTCATGCCTCATGACTTCACCTGACCTGACCTGACCTGACATCCCATTACCTACCAGGTCATCTCCCCTTAAGCCTCGTGGCCTCACACGACCTGACCTACCTCCTTCCAGGGGAACAGGTCACACACACACGACCTGACCTATCCAGCAAAAGCCAGCGTCATCTTCTCCCCTCTCTCTCTCTCTCAGTACACATCCTCACATCTTACGTTGCCGAAGCTGCTTCCCATTTTCTCTTGAACTCTTTTAAATTGACTTTAGTTCCCGCTGTGGCCGCTTCACAGTCTTAGGGCGTGACCAAGGCAGATGAGCCGTCGTAATGAAGACTCCTCCCCCTCGGCTTCCCCCCCCCCCTTCCCGTTGTAACACCACAACCCCCAGTTGTAACTGGGAGATTAGGTCTTAAGCCTGGCTAAGTTATGGAGTTAATCCGAGCGATTATATACATATACATTTTTAAACCACTAGGGATGTGTTTGTGTGTGTGTGTGTGTGTGTGTGTGTGTGTGTGTCTTTCTCTCTCTCTCCCGAAGATACTAGAGGAGCGTGCGTGGAAACTTTATGCATCTATGATATCTTTTCCTTTAATCTTTATTCACTAAACGATGAAGTTATGCGATTGGGGGAGGGAGGGAGGGATGGGGTTGGAGGGGTTCACATACCTCAGCCTCCATCACCGTTTGTGGGTTACGGTGGTGGGTGGGTGTGGGGTGTGGTCTCCAGAGATGGAGGGAGTCAATACAGCTCGTGTATTGACCTCATTCCCTCTGGTGTATGGTGAGGAGGAGGAGGAGGTCGCTACGCCTCTCGCACCTCCTCCAACATGGGTGTTCTACAACCCAGATGAAGTGGCTAAGGTTTGAGAGCTGTACCGTAAAGGGGTTCACGACTTTTCAAAGATACGAGGGACGAATGTTCGTGGTGTCTTCACGAAGTGTTTCGAAGTACTCCTTCGTGTATTAAAGTGTAGCCAGCCACTCACTCACACTCTCTCCAAAAAGTGTTTTCCCTTACTGACGACGCTCCTGACTTGGTGGCTGGTGGCAGCGTGTGGCCTCACCTGACCTAATTATCCCCGTAAAAAATCTATGCCCGGTGTTTACACCTCTTTCTTTCGTGAGTTCTCACTCACCTGCATTCCTTCAGTAGCCCGTCCGTGCTCCGTTCGTGAGCATCTCTCATTCTTAAGTACTTTACTTTCCTCTTTTAGAGTTCTTCTGTGTTTCGTGAATACCCCTCTCTGTTTCGTAAGTACTCTTCTCTGTTTCGTGAGTACTCCTCTTTGATTCGTAAGTGTTCCTATGTTTCGTGAGTACTCCACTATTTTTGCTTCGTAAATGCCCCTCTTTGTTTCGTGAGTGTCCCTCTGTTTCGTGAATGTCCCTCTGCTTCGTCAGTGTCCCTCTGTTTCGTAAGTGTCCCTCTGCTTCGTGAGTGTCCCTCTGTTTCGTGAGTGTCCCTCTGTTTCGTGAGTGTCCCTCTGCTTCGTGAGTGTCCCTCTGTTTCGTAAGTGTCCCTCTGTTTCGTGAGTATCCCTCCGTTTTGTGAGTGTCCCTCTACTTCGTGAGTGTCCCTCTGTTTCGTGAGTGTCCCTCTGTTTCGTGAGTGTCCCTCTGTTTCGTGAGTGTCCCTCTGCTTCGTGAGTGTCCCTCTGTTTCGTGAGTGTCCCTCTGCTTCGTAAGTGTCCCTCTGTTTCGTGAATGTCCCTCTGTTTCGTAAGTACTCCTCTGTGTTTCGTGAGTACTCCTTTTTTTTTTTTTGCTTCGTGAGCACTCCTCTGCTAATTAGGCTCTGCTGAGGCTAAACATACCAAACGGAACTTCGACTCCTTGAATAAATCAGTGTTAAACTTAGAGCTAAACTAATTTAAGAGTTAATACGAAGGTAAACACTTCATAATTCAGCCTTTAATCTTTTCCAATACACGGGCTCGAGGAAATCCCTATATTCCCGGGCCCTAAAAGCTGAAAGCTCGATTATTTCCAGACTCAGGCAATAACATTCATTCCGAAAAGGCTCAAGTAATTTTTCGGTGCTCTTAATGCGAAACGTACACTGGCATCTACGCAGTGATGATCTCAGCTGTAAATCTCTCTCTCTCTCTCTCTCTCTCTCTCTCTCTCTCTCTCTCTCTCTCTCTCTCTCTCTCTCTCTCTCTCTCTCTCACACACACACACACACACACACACACACACACAATCTAGACAAACCATTCGAAATGTTGATCATGCCGTCGATGGAGAAGGGTGAAAGTGCTAAGGGCGTGGAAGCGGGCGAACATCGTACCTATCTTCAAGAAAGGAGACCGAGAGGATCCGCTGAACTGCAAAATTATCTCCTTAATGAGGGTGATTTCGCGGGAGGGGAAAATATCATGTGTAACAAAACTCTTCAATTTCTACGAGAGAGAAAGCTCGTGTGAAGCAAAAGAGAACGATGGGAGGGTTGTCTGTAAGTGGATGGCCACAAAGCATTTGACACTGTCCCACATAGGAGGGTTGGTACAGAAGCTGTATCCTCAGGAGGGAATAATGACACCACTTCGATGGACAGGTGAGCCTTCTCAAAATGGGTTGAGGTCGTCACCATCGGCGTACCGCAGGGTCTGCTGTTCTGAGAGCACGGCATTTCTTGATCTTTGTGAATGACTTGCCGGAGGGATTGGACTCCAACATGAATATGTTTGCTGATGATGCCAATCTCAGGAGGATGGAGAAACACGAGCAGGATTGCAATAACCCAATAAGGAGACCTCGACAAACTCCAAAGTTGACCTGATGCATGGTTGATGAAATTCACCTCGAGTAATAAGGACGGGACGCAGTGAAAGGATTCGATATGAATATCATGCGGCAGGAGACACACACGGCAGGCAACCCAGTGTACGAGAGAGAGAGAGAGAGAGAGAGAGAGAGAGAGAGAGAGAGAGAGAGAGAGAGAGAGAGAGAGAGAGAGAGAGAGAGAGAGAGAGAGAGAGAGACTTTGGACTACACCCTTTCCATCACCCGCCGCTAACATACGTTCAGCTGGCATATAGTAGAATGGAATTCAAGAATATCGAGAAGGAGACACGCGTTACGCCAGAACTTATATACGGGTCTTCGAGTCTACTCACCGTACTTAAGAGAAGCACATATGACCAAGAGAGAGAGAGAAGGTCCAGTGGAGGGGCAACATAGAGAGTACCACAGTCCAGGGAGATGAATTACACTGACAAGGTTAGTGGCCTTACGACTGAAGAGTGGGGAGTGACCTGATTAATCCTCTAAGTTTTTCTTTTTTAAGCCAGTTTAGTGACATCAACCTAGTTTAGTGACATCAACAGTGAGCAGTTCTTTGAAATATGCAGGGACTGAACAACAGCCAAGGGCCATAGCATGAAATTAAGCAAGACGTTTATTAGCAAATATTCAAAGATGTATTTTACGAAGAGTAGCGGATGAATGGAATAAAACGAGTGATGGAATGGGAATGTGGACAGCATACGCGGAAGTTTAAGAAAAAAAAAAAGGTCGTGTGATGGCACAAAGAATTCAAAAGTACCTAACCTTAAGAAGTGTAGAACTCCCTCCTTCTCTCTCTCTCTCTCTCTCTCTCTCTCTCTCTCTCTCTCTCTCTCTCTCTCTCTCTCTCTCTCTCTCTCTCTCTCTCTCTCTCGCTAACACACACATACACAGAAAGAGAGAACTTAATCCTCAGCAATATTCGGGGGGAGAGGGTTCAGTGTACATGTAAGCCCCAACATAACGCGACACACGTCGCGCATATCAAAAGGAAAATTCAACCAAGTCGGCGAACTGTTATCTGTCATGAACACATACACACACACACACACACACACACACACACACACACACACACACACACACACACAAACACACCCCACACACACACATACCACCACATGCCAATGCGGCATAAGTATGGCCACAGTTTATAACGACAGAGGTGTCGTCGTGTTCGTCGACACACACACAGACACACACACATAACCCAAGACCATTATTGGAAGATGTAAACGCGTGCCAAGGCTCTCTCTCTCTCTCTCTCTCTCTCTCTCTCTCTCTCTCTCTCTCTCTCTCTCTCTCTCTCTCTCTCTCTCTCAACAGAATCCATGAGAACGATCCTTGAGGAAGTGTAAGAAAAAAAAAATCCATCAGAGACGACAAAAAGAAAAACGATTTCAAACACACACACACGAACAGTCTTCAGAGAGGCTGAAGAATGTGTGTGGAGGACTATACACATATCGTGTGCTTCATATACCAAAATGCTTTCAAAGTGAAGGACTTGGACGTCTGCACGAAAATAACTTTACAATTCTCATTCTTTCTGATTTAAAGCTTAAGGAGGGAGAAGACAGAGGCACTGCCTTCACTGATGTGCAAAATAAACATGAATAATATATGCCACTTTTTTTCCCCCCTCAATTCCACTCCACCTTCGCTATTTACTGTGTGTGTGTATGTGTGTGTGTGTGTGTGTGTGTGTGTGTGTGTGTGTGTGTGTGTGTGTGTGTGTGTGTGTGTGTGTGTGTGTGCGTGCGTGCGTGCGTGCGTGTGTGTGTGTGTGTGTAGTATCTTTACATCTCTTATTCTTTGTGATTGAAAGGGTAATAACCAGACAAGGAGAGATGACAAAAAACACTGCTTTCACTGGCGTGTCAATAGACGTGGGTAATATATGTCATATATTTTTTTTCTCTCTCTCTCTATTCCAGCTGACCTTCGCTACCGACTGTGTTTGTTGTCGCTGCATCAAATGCAAAACTTACACGACCCCAGGCTACTCTTTCCTAGAAATGACGTCAAAATCAACGTGCAGTGGAGTTTCCACCCAGAGGGGCAATACTGGTGTGTCTTTGGGTGGTTAAGTGGGGGGCGGTTGGGGGCGGGGGCCTGCTGGTCTTCACCCTTGCCCTAATGACCTCGATTGGTTCCTCGCTCCGACTATCCCTCCACCGCCGCCTCCCGCCACCAACCACCACCGTCTCCTCCTCTCGTCTCCTCCACCAACACCACCTCTCCGTGGTCCTCCTCTCTCTCCCTTCCCCCACTGGACCAAGACACAGGAGGGTGTCGGAGCGGGACCAAAACTTCCCCAACAACCAGATCTGGCTGCTGGAACAAGACGCCACGCCACGGACGAGTCCTGTGCCTCACAGTTTTCAGCCCTGAATCTTCCCACAGCGACAGTGGGTTTAGCAGACTCTGAGGAACATTGTCTAAAATATTCACCGTCAAAGCGGTTACCACTTTTGCATAGTCTTTTTCCCCCTCAAGTTTACATTTTGTGGGACTACACTTCATGCACTCTGAATATAAGGAAATGATTCCTTCGTCCATACGATATGGAGGAGGATGATATCAATTTCCTCAAGTCTGTGTGATGGTAAGTTATCTCCGAGTATACCAGAGTATGAGAACCATCTAATCTATCATCTACCTCTCCATCGTAGACATCAATGATTGTATAGTCTACCGTGTGTTGATTCTACAGGGGCGGGTTCTCACCTGTTAATCCCTCACACAGATGAACTTGGAACGAGGGTAAACCACGACACCACAGCTCCCTACACATAGAGGTAAAAGAGAAAAAATATATCGCATCAACTCATCGTATTCGAGAAACTGGAGGACACTCCAAAAAATATATGCGACACACGTGAAGATGGAGTGTAAGTTTAACTCCAAACCTCTCGCTCTTCCTCCCTCCCTGACCACATCCAGACACCCCCCATCTGCTGTGATCCAAAACCAACAGACGAAAAATCCACTTCCTTCTCTAAACTCTTTCCTCGTGAGTCACGCTGAGGAGAAAGGGGGAGAAAGAGGGAGGGGAAGGAGGGAACAAAAAGATCCCAAAATCAGGGATGATTACAGCTTCCTTCTTCCATAATGCATCGATCCCAAAACACAGCCTCTCACTCCGAGAGGAGTCCAGGAATTAGAGGAGCTTCCCTCTCTGAAGGCCATTCTGGAATCCTGGATACAGATGTTGCGGAATAACTCACGAGATAAACATCTATCCCTTGGCATCTTGCAGGGTGTAGCCAGGGGCAGGAGGAGGAGGTGGAGGAGGAGGAAATCCTCAGGATGCTGGAGGATGGTCTGGCAAGTGCTTGGAGGGGGTGGAGGATAGAGTCTGCTTGGCTGGACACAGAGGTGGATGGAGGATGGTGCTGCAAGGTGGGTGATGGGGGAAGAGAAGAGAAGAGAAGAGAAGAGAAGAGAGAGAGAGAGAGAGAGAGAGAGAGAGAGAGAGAGAGAGAGAGAGAGAGAGAGAGAGAGAGAGAGAGAGAGAGAGAGAGAGAGGGAGGGAGAATGTTGTATGCTGATGACGCCGTAGAGATGAATATAATGTTGAAGATGAGGATGCTTATGACGATGATGATGATGAGGATGATGATGATGATGATGATGATGATGATGATGATGATGGTGATGGCAGACCAAGAGGAAGGGACGGCAAAGTTATAAAGGAAATTCTGAGAAAGCAAAATGTATACAACATGGAACGCTCGGGTATGTAAATGGATATCGAACGCTTAACTCCACGAGATTTCGAAGCTCAAGTTAACTCATCATAAAACCTCACTTTATTCAAACGATGTAAATAACCATTAGCATTAAAGTGAACTTGAACGTAGATGTAGCGAATGGCCGAAGAGAATCCAAATTACACCACACTCAAAAAAAAAGACACAAAAAAGCATGTCTTTAGGAACAATTAGGCCATTTCATTTTGCTAATAAAATCCATCACAACTCAAATGCTACGATAACTACCGCTATACCTACAACAACAACAACAACAACCTTATAACTTGGAGCCTAAAAGACGTCCTGTACCTGGTGAATACCCGGTAAAGTCTTTGAGGGTCTTCTACCCCCAACAGCCCGGGCTGGGCCCAAGCTGTGGGGTATTGGTCGTTGGTCGACCAAGCCTTTGGGATGCGCAACCCGCAGGCCCACACGTCCCCCACAGCCTGGCTGGTCTGGTACACTCACCCTGGAGGTACTTAAGACAACAATCACCATCACCAAGTGGATAATAAGCCGACGGTACAGAACCCCCATGGCGCCTAACTTTTCATCTCTCTGGTCACGTTGATCTGTAACGTCACTACTATTACTACCACTACTACTACTACTACTACTACTACTACTACTACTACTACTACTACTATTACTGCTGCTGCTGCTGCTGCTACTACTACTACTATCACTACTACTAAAACGACTACTACGACTACTTTTACAACTTGTATTACTACTACTACTACTACTACTACTACTACTACTACTACTACTACCACTTCTACAACTACGTCTACTACTACTACTATCACTACTACTTCTACTAATACTAGTACCACCACTACTACTACTACTACTACAACAACTACTACTACTACTACTACTACTTCTACTACTACTACCACCACTTCTACTTTACTACTACTACTAACTGACTAGTTCTTTTTTCCACCCCTTACACTTGATCGAGGATTTCCCTGATATTTCAATACATTCCAACTCTTATGACTTTACTTTTCATCGGTCAATGAAGACATGGCGACAACTAGTCCCTACCGATGACCTACGGCACAACCCGGCACTTCAGAAGACGTGGAGACCCAGGAGAAGACGGTCTCCGTGTGGTATACATACACACACACACACTTGACTCTCTCGTCTCCGGACTTAGTTCTTGAAAGTCTCTGAACGCCACATGTCCTTTCTGAAGTCTGTACACGTCTCTTTAAGAGGGCGGGTTTTGCAGCAGAGTTTGATAATACGTAGACAGAGAAAGAATCGTTAGAACGCAGGAGTTCGCTGTTGGTATAATACATAGACACTCTAGAAAAAGGAATACAGGTTTTACCAAACACGACTTTGACCGTTTCGGCAAAGCGGGCGACCCCATTCCGGATTTCGCACGAAAGACAAATGACAAGATTAGTAACTGTAGTGTTTGAGCAAGGAATCAATCAAGTTACAGAGTTACGTATATGAATTCTAGTATGAAGGGTTTGTTCGCCTACGGCGTATAACAACTAAGTTGTTCTTTAAGACTCAATTGATCCTATTGGAGACAGAGAGAACTCCACTCATGCGCCACAAACATAAACTCATCTAAAAGAAATCGAACCCCCACATGAGCAGGAATTTTGAGAGAAATAAAAAAAAATCTTGTATGGAGGTAAACTTTCCCCATAAAGATTGATGAAAAAAAATATATATAATGGAATCAAAGTTACATTTTCAGGAAGCCAATAGAGATGCACACGAATTATTAAGAGACGAACGAGACATCGAAGTGTGTTAACGAGACATCGAAGTGTGTAAACAATACATTGAAGTGTGCTTCGTCTTGCCCTGAATCCCGACTGCATTAAGATTATATCAGTGGACCACTGGAGCTAAAAATACGGGAGCTTACTGAATCATTCGAGGGGGACAAAATGATTCAGTCTGGCCACATGCACCTGACCTACACCGTGGGTGAGACATGGACCAATGTGAGTGGGTCCAGTGACCCCCTGCCCGGTTCGAGGCATTGCTTCCTCTACACACACTTCATTATTGTGGATCTGTCCCGAACGAAAGAACAAGAGAGGAGGGAGGATTTTCGATCATTTAATCACGTCTCTACAGCAATTAGTATGAAATATAATAAGGCTCATTTTCCCAAATCAAGTTTTTATCATACACGAAACTTGCATGACATATAATTTGAATTTTATAGAATCGTATCGTTTAAGCAGAAAAATTAATATCTCTAGTCACGAAGGGAGGATCGTATCCTTTACTTATGAATGAAACCGAGACGTTCATTTTCTCCCCTGCTACACCGTCAGGTGAAGGCTATGACTTTTCATCAAGTGAATTACTGAATCCAAGGACGCGGGGAACAGAAGACCTTCCCAGTGTGGTAAGTTCTTGTCTCCCATTCAAATATCTAGGTCTCAAAAAATGTTTCCTCATCGCCAGACGTCCTTCTTCAAAGTCTGTCAACGTATTTTGGAATGGGTCTGCAGCAGATTTTGATGTATGCATAAACTTTGAAAAAAAAAAGGAGGGGGTGGGGGAAGGAACGCTAGAATGCAAATGGTTCAGTTATCCTTTTCTATAACAGAATTTTCTCTGTTGAGCCAGCGGCTTCCAAACTTGAAATAGCGGAGGCCCTTCCCTAACTCAGCAGAACTTTCCGTTACGTTCATGTCCTCCGCTCTTGAAAGATTTTTGCAAATGATAACAGCAAAGTCGGTATTTTCTTAACCCGTGTTCCTTTACCCCAGCCATCATCAACTCCATGCATCGTCCTACCTTACAGCATTGTGTGAAGACGTTTATCTTCTGTTTTTGTACATTTTATAAAGTCTGAAGAATAACTTTTGTTAATTCATCTTCTGTTTTGTACATTTTATAACGTCTGAAGAATAACTTTTGTTAATTCATCTGTTTTGTACATTTTATAACGTCTGAAGAATAACTTTTGTTAATTCATCTGTTTTGTACATTTTATAACGTCTGAAGAATAACTTTTGTTAATTCATCTTCTGTTTTGTACATTTTATAACGTCTGAAGAATAACTTTTGTTAATTCATCTTCTGTTTTGTACATTTTATAACGTCTGAAGAATAGCTTTTGTTAATTCATCTTCTGTTTTGTACGTTTTATAACGTTTGATGAATGACTTGTTAATCTATCTTCCGTTCTGTGCATATCATAACGTTTGATGAATAACTTGTTAATTCATCTTTCGTTTTTGTACATTTTACGCTTGATGAATAACTTGTTCGTTGACTTATCTTCCGTTTTTTGTACGCTTTATAACGTACAAAGAATAACCTTTTGTTTGTTATCAGATGACAGGGGAGCACGGAAGAATGCTTGGGAGGGGCGGGTAAAAGGGGAGAACGGTGAGGGGAAAATGTGGAGTGCAAAACAATATTCTTGTTAGGCAACTGTCCCCACCCGCCGATCCTCCACTCATTACGAAGAGACTCTCCCGCCAAAAGGCTCAGCTCCTACAGCTTAAGTATATATATATATATATATATATATATATATATATATATATATATATATATATATATATATATATATTTCATTTTCTTTCAAACTATTCGCCATTTCCCGCGTTAGCAAGGTAGCGTTAAGAACAGAGGACTGGGCCTCTGAGGGAATATCCCCACCTGGCCCCCTTCTCTGTTCCTTCTTTTGGAAAATTAAAAAAAAAAAACGAGAGGGGAGGATTTCCAGCCCCCACGCTCCCTCCCCTTTTAGTCGCCCTCTACGACACGCACGGAATACGTGGAAAGTATTCTTTCTCCCCTATCCCACCCACATACACATGTAAATACATACACGTCCACACACGCAAATATACTTACCTATACATCTCAATGTATACATATATATACACACAGACATATACATATATACACATGTACATAATTCATACTGTCTGCCTTTATTCATTCCCATCGCCACCTCGCCACACATGGAATAACAACCCCCTCCCCCCTCATGTGTGCGAGGTAGCGCTAGGAAATGTCTGTGTATGTATATATGTGTATACGTAGAAATGTATAGGTATGTATATGTGCGTGTGTGGACGTGTATGTATATACATGTGTATGTGGGTGGGTTGGGCCATTCTGTCGTCTGTTTCCTTGCGCTACCTCGCTAACGCGGGAGACAGCGACAAAGTATAATAAATAAGAGAAAAAGAAAAAAGAAAAAAAAAAAAAAAAATATATATATATATATATATATATATATATATATATATATATATATATATATATATATAGATAGATAGATAGATAGATAGATATAGATAGATATAGATAGATAGATAGATAGATAGATAGATAGATATAATCAGTAGTCTGAAATGGTTCGTTTCTCCGGAAATTAACAAAACCAGAATTATCCTTTTTTGTCCACTTTAATATCTCATTTCCGAAGTGGAGTATAATATCACCCCTCACACTTTCCCGACTCCCGCTACGTCACGGTCCAGGTGCTGCACGCCACTGAAGTTTACCCCTACGTTGTGTTTACAGATCCGGGTGCGGGTGAATTTTATGATCAGGGTGCGAGCTACACTTCGCTTGCCGTTCGTTCCATTTCAGGGATTCCCGGGTTGAAACCTGTGTCGGTGAATCTACCTGGCGGTTTTCCTCCTTTGTATCAAAACTGGAAAAGGGATTCAAATCTAAATAGTCCGTAGACACGAGACTCACAACTTTGCGTAATACAACACCATAAGGTGGATAACCCAGCGAAAAACGCAGTCAAAAAACAATGTCACACAAAAGTGTAAGATCAGAGGGAGCTCATGATTAAATGATGAAGACTGAATATCAACTGAGTCATGAGATACATTAATGATAACGAATCAGTATTCTAATACACATCTGAATTTTACTGGTAAATCATGCAAGACTCTCTGAATGAAAATGAAAATTTATGGAAAGAGTAATAAAAAATGACTGTCAAAAATCGTTCCATCAGTGGGACGAAATTCACAGTACAGTAGACTGACGTGCGGCGTAACGCGATTACCACCTTATAAATATATCGCGTTACAACGGGTAGAATATAAGATTACATCTCGCATAAAACTTGACAGAATATATATCAAGAGTTGTTAAAGAAATCTGTCATTTAATACAACAACGTCGTATTTTTTTTTTTCGTAATTCAATACAACAACGTCGTAGTTTTTTTTTTCGTAATTTAAAACAACAACGTCGTAGTTTTTTTTCGTAATTTAATACAACAACGTCGTAGTTTTTTTTTCATTTAATACAACAACGTCGTGGTTTTTTTCGTAATTTAATACAACAAGGCGTAGTTTTTTTTCGTAATTTAACACAACAACGTCGTAGTTTTTTTTTTCATTTAATACAACAACGTCGTATTTTTTTTCGTAATTTAATACAACGTCGTAGTTTTTTTTCGTCATTTAATTAACCTGAGTGGGATGTACCGAAATTTTTAAGACACTGTACTGATCCATACTAAGACTACGGGAGGAGTCTTAACACGAAGGTTAAAAAAATCTACGGCATATGTTATAAAGAAAAATAAAAAGTATGGAAGGACGTCAGTAAATGATGTATAGACATGAAGTCTTCAGGAAAAAGGTAAAACGAACGGGATATATCACAGAACGTCAAGGCAACTGTCAATGATGACATTACTCCTGGAGGACGCTCAGTAAGAGGTACAAGAAAACGGGAAGGAGAGAGAGAGAGAGAGAGAGAGAGAGAGAGAGAGAGAGAGAGAGAGAGAGAGAGAGAGAGAGAGAGAGAGAGAGAATGATAAAAATACGCTCCGGATTTTTAAGTGCAATGAAACTAAGAAAAAAAATATCTATGGGATGTATTTTCAAAACTCTTCTTGGCAATTAGTTAATGATAAAATTGTAGGCGAGGTTCTCTCTCTCTCTCTCTCTCTCTCTCTCTCTCTCTCTCTCTCTCTCTCTCTCTCTCTCTCTCTCTATTTCTTTCCAAGGCCATGAATAAAATCCACATATTTTGTGACAGCTTTTTGTGGCGCAGCAGGAGGAGGAGGAGGAGGAGGAGGAGGAGGTGGGGGTTGCAGCCTTAACTACCCGGTAACACCTCCACTCCACCCCCTCCGCCGACCCCTAATCATATGCTAATGAGACGCACACAGCGTCCCAGTTACCGGATCCATTTCTTGCTTGGCTAATTGCCGGCCGCGGATGTTCGCCTATTAACAATTGTCTAAAACACTGATAATCACGCGAGAGGTTAAGAAGAAAAAGAGGGAGAGAGAGAGAGAGAGAGAGAGAGAGAGAGAGAGAGAGAGAGAGAGAGAGAGAGAGAGAAGGGGGGGAGGAGAAAAAGTGCAAAGCAAGGACGGGACAGACAAAACGAGTCAGTCAGTCTCCCCCTCTCGTTTCCCAGCTCTAGAGTGGTACTGGAGGGTGCTGTGTGTACAGCAAATATATGTTATCATGGTATCATACGGTAATCATGTTATCATACAGCTATCATGTTATCCTATGGCTAACGAGTTATCATATAGCTAGCGTGCCACCAAACTGGCTAACGGTGCTGTTAAACATATCCAAATGCAGATGGACCCATGTGCAACAAAGATGTGTATCAACTGTGTTAATTTGTGTGTGTGTGTGTGTATATATATATATATATATATATATATATATATATATATATATATATATATATATATATATATATATATATATGAGTTCTACATATACGAAGTGATGTCATGTGTACACTACACACCTACGTGTGTGGAAATACATGTACACCATGCATAACTGTGTGAACGGCCACGCCTACATGTGGAAGCTACACAGATATACCATGTTCCATACACATGGACGCAAGCAAGAGACCCATACGTCTCAGTACGCATGTCAACCAGAGAGTAACACACATAGGTACGTTCATGGGCCAATCGTTGGCCATGGGCGTCCCAGTATTACCCTTGTTCGACCAATCAGCAACCGGGAAAGAAACCACAGAGTAACACACCTATGTACGTTCATGGGCCAATCGCTGGCCATGAGCGTCACAGTATTACCCTCGTTCGACCAATCAGCACGAAGGGAACACTGCTGCCACATTGGATCACCCTCGAGCAGGTGATGGAATGAGTAGAGACGAAGAAAAAAAGAGGTGGCGGTGAGGGGTCAAATGTTCCCCTAGAGAGAGAGAGAGACACTATCCATACCACACAGTAATACCAGTAATTCATCAGAGGAAAAATGGCATACCTTCAACAACCGAACCGCGTCTAAACCTCGTCGCTGATGATTTCCGCCGGGTGCGCTCTCTCTCTCTCTCACCATCGGACATGATCAACAACCGCATTCACGTGACGTCTGGCCATTCATTTCTTCTTCCCCTCAGCTGATCTATGCAGTAACGGCGGGAGTGAAAGAATGAAAAGGCAGAAAAGACTTGACAATGTATGTAATTCGGTCTGCGTGGGTGCGTGCGAGCGAGCGCGCGGTCGTAAATGGTCACGTATGAGATGAAACGATATCGGGGACCGATACAGCAGAAGCTGCTGTGCGTTGCTGGGGCAAGAAAGAACACTTGTCACCCAGGGCGGCGGCTGGGGGGCGGCGTGGGATGGGCCTGAGGGCTGAGAAATCGGCGTTGCGGAGGACCTCCTTCACCTGGGGTCTCTTGACCTCCCGCCCTAGGAGGAAGGGGCGGCTGAAGGATTACGTCAGGGGAGAGACAAAGTGAGGTGGCTGGGAGATGGGGAGGAGGGGAGGGGGAAGAAAAAGGAGTGGTGGGGCGGCGATAAAAAGACAGGAGGCAGAAAGAGAGAGAAAAAAAAATGGAGAGGGGACGTGGGTGAGGAAAGGGAAATGTTGACTTGATATGGGAAGGGGAAGATGGAATGGCCGAGACTACAGCAGTCAAGGTGAAGAAGGGGAAAAAATACTTAAAGAGCTATAGGGGGGGGAAAGGAAGGGACAGGTGAAAAGCTGAGGCTAGCTGGAGCGGAGATAGAATAGGCAAGATAGACGGTGCGAAGACAGGTTTAGGGCCACAAAGACAGGAAAGCCTGAAGGTATGAGTAGACAGGGATGGCTCAAGGTACAGACAGGAGAGGCGAGACAAGTAATGGGTTCTGGGGGGTGTTCAAAACGACAGGCAAGGCTAAGGGTAGGAGACAGACGGGAAAGGATATGGGTAAAGGGCAGAGAGAGGGACGGGCATGCCACACGACATGAGGCAGACTCAGAGGTTAATGGTACAAAGTAGGAATTCGATGGGCACCATACTGAGGTTGTAGCACTGATTAATACACACACACACACACACACACACACACACACACACACACACACACACACACACACACACACATACACTCATATTCCTTAATAAAAATTTTTCTCATATAAACACCAGTGGATGTGACCTGCACTGCTCGCCACAAGCCACCACCAGAGCCTACCACAGGTCACCAGCACAGACTGTCACAGGTTATAAGGTTACCCAGGGACTAGATTGCGAATATCCCTTGTTTGTGACAAACCGTTGGATCTCTCTCTCTCTCTCTCTCTCTCTCTCTCTCTCTCTCTCTCTCTCTCTCTCTCTCTCTCTCTCTCTCTCTCCATATATATATATATATATATATATATGTGTGTGTGTGTGTGTGTGTGTGTGTGTGTGTGTGTGTGTGTGATGATAGGGTGGCAGATGTAGGGTGTTCGGGACGGGTTGGTGTACGAGGGGAAAGAGTCGTGGAGAAATGGTTTGGTGAAGAGTGAAAAGGAAGTGAAAGCCTTACGTAAGATGAAACGTGGCAAGGCAGCTGGAGTGGGTGGTATTGCATGTAAGTTTATTGACTTGCAAAAACATGTCTTTACCTTTTTCGTTTTATAATTCTCTCCACATTTCAATTAAGGCCCGGCCTTGATATGGAATTTTGTCCGTGACTCGAGCCTTCAACATTGAAAAAAAGCTTTCTTCAATTTGGGGGTCACTGTGTTGTTGATTGGCTAATTAGAATTTTCAATGTGTGACGCGCCTGAGGACTGGCAGAATGCATGTACAATGTTACTGTATAAAGAGAAAGGGGGACAAAAGCGTGTGTTCTAACTAAAGAGGTATAAGTTTTTCAATGTAT
>NC_092233.1:10252741-10350241 GCF_036320965.1 Panulirus ornatus | reverse complement strand
CGTCCCTTCCCCTCCGCTGACGACCCCTTGATGCCTCACTAAGAGCCAGACCATTAGCGTAGTTTGCCCATGACGAGCGACGCTCGCTCAAGATACGAGAGAGAGAGAGAGAGAGAGAGAAATCCTGGAGACCAGATATTTCTTTCATCAATACTTTTTTTTTCTATACCGATGTTTGTCTCATACTTTCAGTACCGTAGCTTGAAAAAAAAAAGATAGGAAAAGAAAATGCTTCATTCAAACGTCTATGTGAACCACTGTAAATACACTCACGAAGACGAGGGTAAACGGCAGCAGCGTTAGCCCTCCCCCCCAACTGCGAACCCACGACATAAATCTGGCTAAATACGTGACGTCCACTACAGAAATTAGTTAGGTGGACCTGGTGACTCCCCTGCCCTGGGGAATGGGCCTCGTATTTCTATCAGCTAAATGGTGGCGGTTTCCTGCAATACGTATCCATAAATAACTGCTCTGTGTTTTTCCTCCTTGCATGCTAGAGAGGGAGAGAGAGAGAGAGAGAGAGAGAGAGAGAGAGAGAGAGAGAGAGAGAGAGAGAGAGAGAGAGAGAGAGAGGAGGGAGCCAGGCGCACCACAACAGGAAGCAAGCACCAGCTCTTTCTCCCTCTCTCTCTCTCTCCTCTCCCCCTCCCTTCCCAACTATCTCCTCCCCTCTCCCCACCTCCCCCCAGACGATCAGCCGGCTTAATAAACATTAAGTGAAATGGTTCGCAAGGCAAGGCCGGCTTACCAACCAAGGGCAAATATACACACTGGGGGAGAGAGACACGCCGTTGTAATAAACATGCGTCTGTCAACATGAAACACAATTTCCCTGGCGCAAACATCAGTGTTTGTGCGTGCGGACTGATGCCCCGTGCTTGAGGGCACATACACACACACACACACACACACACACACACACACACACACACACACGTTCGTACAATTGGTAGTATTCGAGGTACACACATGTAGGCGGGGTGGCCGGCGGTGGTGGCTGGAGGAGGAGGAGGAGGAGGGGGAGTCATCATTTGGAAGTCTGCGATATTCGAATCAAGTCGAACCGCTCGAACTTGTATCTCGAGTGGTTCATTCTCATCCATTGGCCTCGCGAGTCCTGATTGTATTGTTAAGTGATTACCAATGGTCTCGAATGATCTTGGTTTACACACACACACACACACACACACACACACACACACACTCGTTACAAACCTCCGTATTGCAGTAGTTGACGTTGCAACCCACCAGTCTAATGGGGCCGGGCTCGAGTCCCGGACAGGGAAAGACGGCCCACAGACAACCCAGCTGTTCATCCTCCCCTTTGGAGCTTGAGCGAAGAATGAACAGGTTCTTGTCGTAAGCGTGTGTGTGTGTGTGTGTGTGTGTGTGTGTGTGTGTGTGTGTGTGGACATACGGTTAAGACATACAAGCAAGGTTAAGAGACGGGGCAACACGAGTGTATAAAACAGTAAACTCAAAAGATAATCACGAAAAAGTAATCGTCCAAACCATCACCCTCTTTGACCTCCAGGTTCGCACGACACAGATCTGAACACCAACATCAATTGAGTGAGTGACGAAGACACAAAGAAAAAAAAATGATCCATAATAAAAAGAAAAGTTTTGACTGGAAGCCCTGTGCCTCCCCTGCTATTCACACACACACACACACACACACACACACTATTTCGAAATTTATTCATGCATTCTGGAACTATTGATCCTAAAATGGAGATTCCATTCCCCGGTTTCGGCAAGAATGAATTTATTGCCAAGAGTAAACTCCTCAGCCCAAACACATTACATGAATATTTCAGGGGGCTTTGGGGCCTGCTACAGCTGTAACCACCGTTTTTAAACTTTATTTTTCAACCCTTCCTCCCTGTATCTGAAGGGACCAGCCTGCGTTATCATATCTTGTCATCCAAGTCGACTGTGTTCTCTTTCGAGATTATTATTCCGTCTCGTTGCTTCTGTGTATGATCATTTTTGTACTCCAAAAAAAAAGAGGACCCCCCCAAAAGAGAGGACCAAAAAGTGATCTTAGAAAACGAAGGAAAATTAATTTTTCTCTTTATGAAAATTCTTCGTAACAAGTCAATCGTATGTGCTGCAGAAAACAGAGTTGAAAATTGGATACCTTAGAGGGAAATCCAATTATTTTGGGAGTATTGTGACTACAATGTTATGATCGTATGTTAGTTAGGGAAAGTATCAAGGGTCAAATAACGTCGAGGAACGTGTACAATGTTGTACGATGGAGTTGTTAGAGAGGATGTGTGAATACCTGTAACAACTTCCCGACCACCACACACCACTGACACCCACCTGACCACCACACACCACTGACAACCACCTACCTACCATACACCACTGAAACCCACCTGACCACCACACACCACTGAAACCCACCTGACCACCACACACCACTGACAACCACCTGACCACCACACACACCACTGACACCCACCTGACCACCACACACACCACTGACAACCACCTACCTACCATACACCACTGAAACCCACCTGACCACCACACACCACTGACACCCACGTAACCACCACACACCACTGACAACCACCTGACTACCACACACCACTGACACCCACCTGACCACCACGCACCACTGACAACCACCTAACTACCATACACCACAGGCTCCCACCTAACCACCATCCACTATTAACTCACACGTAATCACCCACCACTAACTCATATATAAAATCTTACACTTTCTACATCATTGCGTCCGTGACTTATACTGAACATCGAAAGCCACATCCAACAACATCATAAAGTACAACAAATACCACACTGCTTTACCGTCAGTTCTTGTACCAAGAACACTCGTCAAAATTGCACGACGACACCCATGAATTATACGAAGATAATACGACCTGGCGGAGGAACACCTTCGTACCTACTAATTTAGGTAATGCCACTCAGGCGTCTCCCGCAGGTGGGACAGGACACGAGGCCCGTGGCTACCTGGGGCCGTCGCGACACGGGAAGTAGTCCCGCCGCCCATCCACGTGACGTCCTTCATTATCCCCAGCCATAAACACCACGCCCTTCACCATCAGCTGGATACCTCCTGCCGTGGGGGGAGAAGGGAGGTGTGAGGAGGGGTTTACATTAGGGGGTTATTACCTCCCCTACAACGACTACCACCATCCCTGTCACCACCACGATCCTTCCTCACCTGGAGTTACCTACCACCATCACTGTCACCACCACGATCCTTCCTCACCTAGAGTTACCTACCACCAATCCCCATCACCACCACGAACTCTCCTCACTTGGAGTTACCTACCACCATCACTGTCACCTCCACGATCCTTCCTCACATGGAGCTACCTACCACCATCCCTGTCACCACCACGAACTCTCCTCACTTGGACCTACCTACCACCATCACTGTCACCACCACGAACTCTCCTCACCTGGACCTACCTACCACCATCCCTGTCACCACCACGAACTCTCCTCACTTGGACCTACCTACCACCATCCCCCGCCATTACCACCATCGTAAAGGTACCATACCCTTGAACAACCACTATCCCTCCTCTCAAACCACTCACCAGCAATGGCAATCCATCCCAGGCAGCGTGATCCAAGGTATCATCATGGCAAAAACCGCATTCGGACCTTTGGCAGGCTAAAATGACCAATTGCCGTCATTCGTCATACAGGGAAAACCTTTCGCATCACACAGAGAACGGAAGAAGTTCCTGCCCTAGAGAAATGAGGGGGGGCAGATATGCATGATGCTCCCAGCCTATAGACTGGAACCTCATGCAAAGGGACGAAGCCGAGACGGATGGAACAGATCGACCGATCTCGGTGTCATACTGAACGGGAAGGGTTTGTAAAGGAGGATGAGGTGACTAACCTAACGAGAGAATGAGAGAAAGTGAAATGAAGAAGCTGTGAGATAGACAGAAGAAAAGAGGTATCAAGAGGTGGAGAAGACTCGGGTGGAGAAGGGCAAGAGGACGGAGAGAGAGAGAGAGAGAGAGAGAGAGAGAGAGAGAGAGAGAGAGAGAGAGAGAGAGAGAGAGAGAGAGAGAGAGAGAGGCCAGACATCGCAGTTCACGCCAACAAATTCCGTGGTTACGGAAAAGAAAAAAGCTCAGGAGACGAGAAAATAAACCTTTTGCCGCAAAGGTGTGGCTGGTGGTGTGCGGTGTGGCGGTGTGGCTGGTGTGTGGTGGTGGCTGGTGGTGTGTGGTGTGGCTGGTGTGTGGTGGTGGCTGGTGGTGTGTGGTGTGGCTGGTGGTGTGTGGGGTGTGGTGTGGCTGGTGTGTGACTGGTGGTGTGTGGTGTGGCTGGTGTGTGGTGATGTGTGGTGGTGGCTGGTCGTGTGTGGTGGTGGCTGGTGGTGTGTGGTGTGGCTGGTGTGTGGTGGTGGCTGGTGGTGTGTGGTGTGGCTGGTGGTGTGTGGGGTGTGGTGTGGCTGGTGTGTGACTGGTGGTGTGTGGTGTGGCTGGTGTGTGGTGATGTGTGGTGGTGGCTGGTCGTGTGTGGTGGTGGCTGGTGGTGTGTGGTGTGGCTGGTGTGTGGTGGTGGCTGGTGGTGTGTGGTGTGGCTGGCTGGCTGGCTGGCTGGCACGGGGCACCCTGAAGTTGGGAGAGCCACATGACACCGCCTGACCCACTAATGTAGCTTACCCTGTGTTTGGCTCTGTTGGCTGAGGACCTGGGTTACTGCTTGGCTCTGATGGTCTACGACGCTGGGATACTGTTAGGTTTTGTTGGTCTGGAACACTCTGATTCTGTTGATGGAGGACCTAGGTCAACTGCTTGGCTTTGTTGGGATCCTGTCTTGCTTTGTTGGTCTGGGACACTGGGACACTGTCTGCACCAGCCACAGCGTCGCTACTGAAAGGACTTTACACAGAGAATCACACCCGCGAGCAGAGACACACTGCCTCAAAGGTACGACCCTTGAACTCAAAGATACGACTCCTGAGCCCAAAGTTACGACCCATGGAGCAAAAAAAAAAAGTACGACTATTTGAGCACAAAGGTACGACAATAACCCCTCTCTCTCTCTCTCTCTCTCTCTCTCTCTCTCTCTCTCTCTCTCTCTCTCTCTCTCTCTCTCTCTCCCTCCCGCCCCGCCGACGCCCCGCCGACGCCCCTAAGCACAGAGGTACGACCACGAAGCACGATAGTAAGACCCATTGGCATGACAACCAGGTCTCCCTAGGGTTCACAGAATCTCACAATCACATTATCGTACCTACTGCGTCTCTCTCTCTCTCTCGCCGCCCTGCTGACGAGGGTCAAGGTTAAATAAAAAGTCCAGCGCGCGTATCTCGTGTATGGTCTCTGTGTCTCAGCCATGGAGGAAATAACAGAGCCCAGTTTACTGTACAGTAACCAACAGTGTTCCAAAAAAGGATTCGATTACTATGATATTCCTACGCATCTGTGTGAAAGAAAAGAAAAAAAAACCCTGCACTAAGGCGAATTAAAAAAAAAAAAGTAGAATTAATGAATAAACATAAAAAACCAGAGCAAGACACATTTAACGACTGCCCTCCTGTATAAAGCAACCATAAGCGTCATAAATAACGCACGGTCTTGTATTGGCGTCGCTCACGCCATCGCCACCAGCGAACATACGGCCCACAACGGTGTACTGACACCGTGGGACCAGTCAACACGACTGAACACTACATAACTGATTCAGATTCTTTGGGTGAAGGAGAGGGTTGTCTTGTCTTCCTGAGACGCTGGGCATGGCTGGTGTTGCCGGAGATGGACGAGCAGGCCGGGGGGTTCGAGCTGGTCGGTTCACGACAAACCCAGATGTTCATCCTCTCCTTTAGACCTGGTCGATATGTAGTCACATGGAGTTAACCTACACACACACACACACACACACACACACACACACACACACACACACACACACATAATACCATAATACCATTATTTCCTTAAGCCACCACGGATCTGAATTTTCCCTCACCCACCATATGGCCGACATCAGTCAAGCAACGGCTTAATGAACATACGACACAACCCCCTGGTGTCCGTCAGTCAATACTCATTCAACCGAAAATATATATATATATATATATATATACATACTTGCCATCCATTCTGACGTGACTCACATGGTCAACAATAATGTCAACTAATACGTTGGTGGGGAGAATGTCTCCGCATCATGTTTACATATACACGGGGACGCATCATGTACTCAGACGGTACATTATTCTTATCTCACATTAAGGTATACAATGGTCTTCCTCCTCCTCCTCCTCCTCCCTCCCATAAGTACTTTCTCGTTCGATCCACAGGTTTATTCTGGATCTTAACTGACTAATCCCCCCCCCTCCTCCCCCCACACCTCTCCCTTGTAGTCGACAGTACTATCTATCCTTTAGGTACAATGACCTAGCCTTTCTGACCTGGCAGTTAAAAGGTAATTAAAAGGTAAGTCAAAGGTCACGCCGTCATATCCAAGAGCCGCATTGTCGTGCTCCACAGAATAATAATAATAATAATAATAATAATAATAATAATAATAATAATAATAATAATAATAATAATAATAACAATAATGATAATAATAATAATATTAATAATAATAATGATAATAATAACAATAATGATAATAATAATAACAGTAATAATAATAATAATGATAATAATAATACTAATATAATAATGATAATAATATTAATAATAATGATAATAATGATAATGATAATAATAACAATAATAATACTAACAATAATAATAATAATAATAATAATAATAATAACAATAATAATAATAATAATCCAACCCCATTTTTTAAGAGCATTTAGCTTCTCGCACTCACTCACCCGGGAGAGTCCGGCCCAGGTAGTCAGTGAAGTGCTTCAGAATGAGAGTAATTGCAACGCGCGCGCGCGTGTCAACCTACATGGTGATGGGGGTGCTGAGCGTCACTTGTTCGCTGTTAACGCTTCGTTGATGGTCGTGTCAAACATTCGTCCCTCAACTATTCACCTGTATTACGCCCTACTTTACCTGTAAGTGCATTACCCATCATCACAAACGAATGCATTCTGCAAAAAAAACAAAAAAAACAAAAAAAAATGTGTCCATGCCACATTGAATTTTACTTGCAAATAACAAATCTATTTTCTTTTTTTCTCTCTCTCTCTAAATTCCAAACAGTCTCCAAAAAAAAAAAAATTTTTTTTTTAACGTAGTTTCGAATTAGCCGATGGCTGTGTGGAAAATCCAGTTCAATCAGAGGTATTTGAACATCCTGAAAACTTACATTTGGGAAAAGCGGGGTCTAAAAAAAAAAAATTGGGGGTGTGGGGCAGATGATGCTATCGGGACGAGGCTGGAAAAAAATCTGGACTTACCATTGCAGTGCAGACTGATGACGACGACTGCATCTATGGATCTGTCTCTGCTGCCAATCTCCTGATGCGTTTCGTTTTCTTTGACACGGAGGAAAGACGGCGTTTCGTTTTCTTCTTAATTTTTTTTTCTTAGGACTGAGGAAAGATGGCGTTTCGTTTTCTTCTTAATTTTTTTTTCTTAAGACTGAGGAAAGATGGCGTTTCGTTTTCTTCTTATATTTTTTTTCTTAAGACTGAGGAAAGATGGCGTTTCGTTTTCTTCTTATTTTTTTTTTCTTAAGACTGAGGAAAGATGGCGTTTCGTTTTCTTCTTATTTTTTTCTTTTAAGACTGAGGAAAGGTTAAGCCTTGAGTTTAACTCCAGGTTCATCCAGGTACAGTATGATCACCTCAGTGCCTACCTGACGATCGTGCCACAAGAGGTGTAAGCTCTGCTCTCATGTACGTTCCTACAATGCTCTCTGCAGGGGATCTCGAAGTGTACACATGGGATCTCAAGCGCAAAACACCTCAAGGGGTGCTGGTGAAGTCAAGGGCCGTTCTTCTGCCCTCCAGAAAGGGGGGGAAATTTTTTGAGTGAGCGGGGCTCGAACATGCAAGAGGGCGAAAGGCGTGCACGGGATAGAGTGAATTGGAAAGATATAGTATACAGGGGTCGACTGAACCAGGGCATGTGAAGAGTCAGGGGTAAACCATGGAAGGGTCGGCGGAGCCTGGTTGTGCACAGGCGAGGCAAAGGTTGAAACAGACAAAGAAAGGCCGCATCGCTCACGTCCATTCTCTCGTTTTCATGTGTAAATGCATCACCACCACGGCTCACTTTCCACAACTAGGTGCGACACACCTCTCCCTGTTTACCCCCGGCGCTTCACATGCCCTAGTTCAGCGCAGTGCACTGACAGCACGTCAACCCCTGTATACCACATCGTTCTAATTCACTCTATTCATCCTCCTACATGTTCAGGCCCCGATCGCTTAAAATCTTTTTTTTTTTTCAATCCATCCTTCCATCTCCAATTTGGTCTCTCTTTTCTCCTCGTTCCCTTTACTTTTGACACATAATGCTGCCTGAAAACTTTTCCTTACTCATGCTCTCCGTATGTCCAAACTATTTCAACAAACCCAGTTCAGCTCTCTCAGCCACACTCTTTATTACCACACCTCTCTCTTCCTCTTTTATCACTTACTCGATCAAACCACCTCACACCACATATTGTCCTCAAACATTTCATTTCCAACACACCCACTTTCCTCAGCATAGTCACACTTAAGGGTCATGCCTTTCATCCATATAATAATGATGGGACCACTATATCTTCAAATATACCCGTTTTTCTCCTCTCATATATGTTCTCTCCTTCCACAGATTCTTCAGTTCTTTCAGAACCTTCGCTCCCTCACTCACTCTACGACTGACAATCGCTCCCATGCATCCATTCACTACTAAGTCCACTCCCAGGTATCTAAAACACCTCACTTCCTCTAATTTTTCTCCATTCAAGCTCACATCTCAAATAACCTGTCACTCAACTCTGCTAAACTTATCAACTTTGCTTTTATCTACATTTAGTGTCAGCTTCGTCTCTTCGATGTATATCAATCAACTGACTGTTATATTTCTCTCTTGTGCCTTCCCTGATGATGTGATTATTACAAGAAAGTGCACTTGGGAACTTATCATGTTTCATTTTCCCCGTGGACTCATAGGAATATATATATATATATATATATATATATATATATATATATATATATATATATATATATATATATATATATATATATACATTCACCATTTCCCGCGTTAGCGAAGTAGCGTTAAGAACAGAGGACTGAGCTTTAGAGGGAATATCCTCACCTGGCCTCCTTCTCTGTTCCTCCTTTTGGAAAATCAAAAAACGAGAGAGGAGGATTTCCAGCCCCCCGCTCCCTTCCCTTTTAGTCGCCTTTTACGACATGCAGGGAATACGTGGGAAGTATTCTTTCTCCCCACATCCCTGGGGATAGGGGAGAAAGAATACTTACCACGCATTCCCTGCGTGTCGTAAAAGGCTACTAAAAGGGGTGGCACCAAAGAGGGTTGGAAATCTCTCCCTCCAGTTTTACTTTTCCAAAAGAAGGAACAGAAAATGGAGCTGAGATAATTTTTCCCGTCTAAGGCTCAGTCATTTGTTCTTGCCGCTCCCTCGCTGACGCGAGAAATGGCGAATGAAAATGAAATAAATAAACAAAAATGAATAAATAAACATATATATATATATATATATATATATATATATATATATATATATATATATATATATATATATATATATATATATATACAAGCAACACGCGCGCGCGCAGACACACACACACACACACACACACACACACACACACACACAAACACACACACACACTTCACGACTAACAGCATGAAATGCGTCCAGAGCAAAAATATGCTGATCGACGACACTGAGGCTAATTGCTAGATTTAATCTTAATTAACATTGTTTATTCATCTCGGCTAAAACGAGGCTCCCCCTCCCCGCCCGTCTGTGCGACCCATGCATGTCTGGCCGTGTGACCTGCTCAACGCTTTGGGGTTTTTTCCCCCCCCCTCCACCGCCGGCTGTGTTGACTTTTAGTCACTCTAACTTTTCTGTTTGTTCGACTGAGTTTATATAAGAAAAAAAAACTGTTTAAGCTAAATCGTGAATATAACTCAGTTGCTCTCTCTCTCTCTCTCTCTCTCTCTCTCTCTCTCTCTCTCTCTCTCTCTCTCTCTCTCTCTCTTTACACACACACACACACACACACACACACACACACACACTCACACACTTGTTCGCAGTTTCTCGCGTTGGCGGGGAAGTGCTTGGAAAGGTCGAAGAACTGGAGTTATTTGTTCACATTCGCTCTCTAGCTGCCATGAATAATGGTTCAGAAAACAGAAGACCCTAAGCCTCACAGACCTATCCGAGGCTTCTGCTAACACCTTCTCATGCCCTGGTTCGGCTCAAGTGACAGCATGTTGCCCCCAATATGCCACATAAACTCGAATTCATTCTATCCAGTGCACGCCTCTCACCTCTTACTCAAACCATCCTGTCTCACCCTAACCCATCCACCCACCCCCGACGTGTTGCAGCTCATTACTTTGTATTCACATGACAGTGACTCTATATTTTTCGTGCACTTTGCCAAACTCTTTGAAACCAAGGTTCTAGAGTTCCTTTCCAGAGTCTACCACCACAAGTGTGTCATACGCAAACAGCAACTGATTCACTTCCGATGCCCCCAAGCAGCATACTGTCGACCCGTCCTTCACTATCTATCTTTCATTTATCATATATATATTACGAAAGAACACATTATTCAAGAATATGTTGGTAGCCACAAACAAAATGAAACACGAACATCTGAGAGCTTTCGCGAGTTTTCACATCTTCAAGGAAAAGATAAAGAAAATAAGTAGGTTTTACAGGAATATATATATATATATATATATATATATATATATATATATATATATATATATATATATATATATATATATATATATGATATGTAAGGCACACGACCTCGGAAGGTGAGAGTAAGGGTCGGGTGACCAAAGTCAAGTGCTAGGTGATGGATTAGCTCTTAAAACTTGTACATCATACTGACACTTCTCTTGATTACGACAAGATCTTATTTGTATATGCCTAGACTGAAGTTAAGATTGCTCTGAAAACTGTGTTTGGTAATGCTAGACTCTAAATGGTATTTCTATCTACAAATGAATGACAGGATACAATTTCATAAGCGTTGTCCCAACTCAATTGGTTGGTGGAAGTCTCATATCTAGGATGGAAGCACTTGATTCCTGTCCAACACTAACGCTATACTGAAGCTGCTTTATTCCAAAATTCAGTTCTTTTCCACTGTGTTCCATGTAAACTTTGTTGCAATCTTTGCATGGTATTTGGCAAACACAGCCTTCTGAATATTCAGGCGAGTTTTTCGTGAGCAAGTTTCTCACTACATTCCTGTTCCTAAATGCAATATTGATAGCAAAATTTCTTAAGCAGTTCGGGCAGTACTAAGAAGGTGTTGTCATACGGCAGTACTGGAATGTTTTTAATGCCATACAGTTTCATGACTGAGTAAAAGCAAAAATATCTTTCTGACAGTATAACATATATACATATTTTTTTTTTTTTTTTTTTTTTTGCTTTGTCACTGTCTCCCGCGTTTGCGAGGTAGCGCAAGGAAACAGACGAAAGAAATGGCCCAACCCACCCCCATACACATGCCTTGATTCAATCCACTGACAGCACGTCAACCCCGGTATACCACATCGCTCCAATTCACTCTATTCTTTGCCCTCCTTTCATCCTCCTGCATGTTCAGGCCCCGATCACACAAAATCTTTTTCACTCCATCTTTCCACCTCCAATTTGGTCTCCCTCTTCTCCTCGTTCCCTCCACCTCCGACACATATATCCTCTTGGTCAATCTTTCCTCACTCATTCTCTCCATGTGACCAAACCATTTCAAAACACCCTCTTCTGCTCTCTCAACCACGCTCTTTTTATTTCCACACATCTCTCTTACCCTTACGTTACTTACTCGATCAAACCACCTCACACCACACATTGTCCTCAAACATCTCATTTCCAGCACATCCATCCTCCTGCGCACAACTCTATCCATAGTCCACGCCTCGCAACCATACAACATTGTTGGAACCACTATTCCTTCAAACATACCCATTTTTGCTTTCCGAGATAATGTTCTCGACTTCCACACATTCTTCAAGGCTCCCAGAATTTTCGCCCCCTCCCCCACCCTATGATCCACTTCCGCTTCCATGGTTCCATCCGCTGCCAGATCCACTCCCAGATATCTATCTATATATATATATATATATATATATATATATATATATATATATATATATATTCAACGAACGTCTTGGGATACTTTAAGAGCGATGCAATTTCGTAATTCTTGCTGATTTTACCATCAGGAAATTCTGGACTACAAATGCGGGGAGCACGAATTAATAACGAGGTAAACACGGGTTGTTTTACTTCATCCTGGTGAGCTGAGCAGAAGTGTATATATGAGCAGACATTTGTAGGTTACTAAAAAGTGCTTCACTCACCCTGCGGTTAACTGCATTATATATATATATATATATATATATATATATATATATATATATATATATATATATATATATATATATATACAGATAGACAGAGACAGATACAGAGAGATAGATAGATAGATAGACAGATAGAGATAAACAGATATAGACAGACAGATAGATAGATAGATAGATAGATAGATAGATAGATAGATAGACACACAATGACGCTTCACTTCTTGGCTCTACAAATACTTCTTTTAATGTCGGCTCTTATCAGTGCTTCCTGTACCCGCTTCACTGCTAAGTGTCACTGAGTGTCTCAATTACCTCCGACATTTCCCCTCCTCCTCCTCCTCCTCCTCTTCCTCCAAATGTTCGTCATGCTTTATCAACCTCGCGTCACACGGTTCACAATCTAATTAACTGAACGTCCCTCTGTTCATGTGCATTTATGGTGTTTTGCAGCTCTCTCTCTCTCTTCTCTCTCTCTCTCTCTCTCTCTCTCTCTCTCTCTCTCTCTCTCTCTCTCTCTCTCTCTAAGTCACATTCAATTTTCGTAATTGCAGCGTTTTCCTCCCACTGACATTCTGGATTTAAGAGACTTTACTTCCCTCCTCACATGTTTTCTCGCAATTTGCAGAAAAGACAAGACGCCCCGTCCAGCATCTTGAGTGCGGAAGAATTTCTTGATAACGCCCGCCCCACAAAGAGGGCAAAGGAAGAGTGGAGTCGGGAGGTGGTGGTGGGTGTGTGTGTGTGTGTGTGTGTGTGTGTGTGTGTGTGTGTGTGTGTGTGTGTGTGTGTGTGTGTGTGTGTGCGTGTGTGTTTGTAAGGGGCGGCCCACTGCATTGGGCAGGGAGGGAGAGAGAGAGAGAGAGAGAGAGAGAGAGAGAGAGAGAGAGAGAGAGAGAGAGAGAGAGAGAGAGAGTTACATACACACATAGTCCACACAGACCATAGGTCCAGGAGAGGTGGTCTGGCCTTGACACTACTTTTGAGAGAGAGAGAGAGAGAGAGAGAGAGAGAGAGTAGAGTTACGGTCGTCAATGACATCTCCACTCCCCTAAAGAGCGATCGAAGCAGGCTCGTTAACACTCGCTCACCCTGGGGACACAGGAGAGAGCACACACGACGCTCAAACGACGACGACATCCATCAAAATATAATGAATGAGACATACTCCACGCGAGGGGGAGTAGCGATGGAGAGGACATCCCCCGCTGGACTGGCCATGTCGACCCCACCCTTTACCCCGCCCTGTCTCCCAACAAACACACCCCCCCCCCCCCATCGTCTACTTCTCCGTCTATCCGGGAGATATATCCGGGATGGGCAAAAGTTAGCTGGGCCAAACTTGATATTCAAGTTCGTCTGGACATTGTCCTTGTCCGGCGATGTTAGGTGCGTGCCTGGGAAGGGATCTCTCTCTCTCTCTCTCTCTCTCTCTCTCTCTCTCTCTCTCTCTCTCTCCCGAGGAAGGAGGCGAGCCAGGGAGCATCGATGGTCCTACAACAGTGCGTCTTACTCTCTGAGGAAACAAGGCGCTTTAAGGGGGCCGGCAGGGAGCAGGTCCGAGCACTCGAACCCCCGCAGGAACAAACATGGAAAGGGGGACAAGTTACTGGCGAATCACCGAAATTCTGAGATTGCCTCCTTTTCCTTTTTTCTTTTTTTTTTTCTTTTGGGCATCTGGTAGGTGAGCTGACTCTATGGAAAGACTCTCTCTCTCTCTCTCTCTCTCTCTCTCTCTCTCTCTCTCTCTCTCTCTCTCTCTCCAAAAGAAGGAACAGAGAAGGGGGCCAGGTGAAGATATTCCCTCAGAGGCCCAGTCCTCTGTTCTTAACGCTACCTTGCTAACGCGTGAAAAGGCGAATAGTTTGGAAAAAAAAAAAAGAAAAAAAAAAAAAAAAAAAAAAAATATATATATATATATATATATATATATATATATATATATATATATATATATATATATATATAACCATACGTAATGAACCAACTTTGTGTCAAGTTACGTCATAATCGTCCGCGTATTCGAGGTCTGACAAGGACCTACCTCTTCGTGGCCTCTGTGATCCCTTTTGGCACAGCCGCTCAGCAGGACAAGCCCGAGGCGAGAGGCACTCCCACTGGCTGCACAATAAACCAGCCGACAAAATCTCAGGAGGTACTCTAAGTTCGTCGTGGTAATCCTTCAACGGGTCTCGAATAGAGTTCGTGCACTCAACGCACCTGCGTGGCTCTTTGGAGTGACACGAACGGGCGGGGCCAAGAAATCAAGTTTGGACAGGTTCATCTTGACATAACGCCGCCTCACTCACCTCCGCCCTGGTGAAGCGTGCAAGTGGGTGTTTGTCTGTCGTAACTCGGGGAGCAGACGGAGCCTGAATGGGGCGGAGGAGGAGGAGGAGGAGGAGCAGCAGCAACGCGTCACCTTAATCCCTGACCCAGTTACGGGAGGATGGACGGGCTTCAATCGTGAGGCACACAGGAGATGAGGTGACGAGGTTCTAAGCCGAGCGATGGGGATGGAAGGGCGTCACCATACCATCGTATGGTATACACAGGGTAATGTAAGGTCCCAGAGTGAGTTCTAAGGGTAGAGGACCCCTCAGGATCAACGTACTAAGGTTTACGTAAGGTAAGATAAGGTCCCGCTCCGAGATACAGGAGCATCATGTGCGTCCACACCACCGTAAAGGCATACGTGAAGGACGATAAGACATCCCCAGAGCGAGCTACGGTGATGGGAGGACCTCCAAACACACATAAGATCTTCACGTGAGGTATGACAAGGTTATACCGAGTTACAGGAGTTAGAAACAGCCTCCAAACCATCGTTAGGTATCAGTGAGTAATGCACGATCATCGTGAGGCACTTTCGGAACACTTGGCTTTGACCCAGCCTGGGAAGGATTTAGACTGGCGTGGGTGAGTACCTTAGGCCATGTGAGTGACGACCAGTGTTCCCGAAAGCCCAGCGGATCTTCAAACGGCAAATCACATCACAGCACAATGACCTGTTGCTGACCTTTCTCTCTCTCTCCAGCTGTGGTATCAAGACGACGCTGCTGGGAAACTAACTCACGACGGTACATCACTTCAGACAACATCATGCGACTTTCACATGATGCAAAAGAAAAAGAAAAGAAGTAGCCTCGCACAGGACAACAGCTTAATATGCATGACCCACACTCCAAAAAAAAAGAAAAGAAATAATAATCCAACGACCCCAGTCACCAGAGTGCAGGAGAAATGCTGTACCGCACCAGCAGGAGGTTATAATGCCCGTATACAATCGTCAGATCACAACGACAAATACACCCCTCCTCCCAAAGAAAACAAAATAACCCACACACACACACACACACACACACACACACACACACACACACATACACACACACACACACACACACACACACACACACATACACACACACCAACATTTTCCAGAGGAGTAAAGTCACCTAGTGTGTGTGTGTGTGTGTGTGTGTGTGTGCGTGTGTGTGTGTGTGTGTGTGTCCCACTATCGTCCTAAAACGACTCATTAATCTGAACGGTTTGCTACACACTGTGGGTGATATACTGGACCCCGTGTTGTCTTGTTTGGCAGGAAATTCAGTTTTGCCCTCCAAAGCCAAAAGGTATTTTCTTTTCTCTTTTTTTCTCCCCCCTCCCCCTTCTTTCGCGCGCGCGCGTCCACATAGCGGCCGGAAACAAGAGTGTGGAGCCTGGGCTGCCTACCACTTGCCACAAGTGGATCCTCCACTATCTTCCACACCCCTTTTTTATATATATATTCGCTCGTAAACTGGATTAGATTACGTTAAGGCAACGCCAGCCCAACGCTGTAATACCCGAGGGGTGTGAAAAATCTCTCTCTCTCTCTCTCTCTCTCTCTCTCTCTCTCTCTCTCTCTCTCTCTCTCTCTCTCTCTCTCTCATCTTCTGTGTTAAAGGCCAGACCACCTCGCTTGGCCAAGCCTTGGGTCAGTGCAGTCTGTGTATCTATGAGTTTCTATGTCACAATCAATCTCTCTCTCTCTCTCTCTCTCTCTCTCTCTCTCTCTCTCTCTCTCTCTCTCTCTCTTACCTTAGGCTGATGACGTTACGTATCTATTAAATAAATGAAAAAAATAAGGAAACTGCAATTAAGACGAGTGTACGAGGTAATTTGCCCTTGAGCTACGATTAAGAAAATAAGGAAAAGATTCCCCCCCTTCCATCTAGAATATATATATATATATATATATATATATATATATATATATATATATATATATATATATATATATATATATATAAACAGGGTATCCCAAACAATGTACTCATATATATATTTACATATATAATATATATATATATATATATATATATATATATATATATATATATATATATATATATATATATATATATATATATATATACATTTTAAGGGACACCCTGTATACATAAGAGGAACTGATGGTTGGCCTCAAGTGATCAACGAAGGAGAGAATAAACGCCAACAATCAATCTAGATCATGAAAATCCCAGAAAAGTTTTCATGGAAGGAAAACTCCAGCAGGTGAGATGAGGGGGGAAAATATAACGACTTATGCAAAGGAAAAATTTTCATTAGTGGAACCAAGGAAGGAAAATCATCGTTAATTAGTGAAAGAAGGAAAACCTTCATTAATTAATGAAAGAAGGAATACCTTCATTAATTAAACCAAAGAAAATAACCTTCATTAATCAATGAAAGAAGGAAAACCTTCATTAATTAATGAAAGAAGGAATACCTTCATTAATTAAACCAAAGAAAATAACCTTCATTAATCAATGAAAGAAGGAAAACCTTCATTAATTAATGAAAGAGGGAATACCTTCATTATTTAATGAAAAAGGAAAACCTTCATTAATTAATGAAAGAATGAAAACCTTCTCTAATTAATGAGAAGGAATACCTTCATTAATCAAACCAAAGATGGAGAACCTTCACTGATCAATGAAAGAAGGAATACCTTCATTAATTAAACCAAAGAAGAAAAACCTTCATTAATCAATGAATGAAGGAATACCTTCATTAATCAAACCAAAGAAGGAAAACCTTCATTAATTAATGAAAGAAGGAAAACCTTCATTAATCAAACCAAAGAAGGAAAACCTTCATTAATTAGTGAAAGAAGGAATACCTTCATTAATCAAACCAAGGAAGGAAACCCCCCCACACAGTTCATCACTGAAATGAAAACTTCCAAAAACTAAAAGAACTAAGACGGGCTTGGCCAGGTACAACGAAGACTTTCAGTGTCAGGCGATGATAAGCCATAACTGTCGTGGAACCGAAAATGATGGGAGAAAAACATAAAACCAAAGGAGGAATTTCTGTTATAAACCATAAAAATAAGAATTAAACCAAAAACCATAAAAGCAAAGGAGGGAGAACTCTTACAAAGCACAAAAGAAAACGAAGAAAAAATTAAGAATGACACCAAAAGAAGAAGAAGAAGAAGAAGAAGAAGAAGAAGAAGAAGAAGAAGAAGAAGAAGAAGAAAAAGAAGAAGAAGAAGAATAGCAAAAAGATACCACAGGAGGAAGAAGAAAAGAAAAAAGAAAAGACAGATTCCAACAAAACATTGAGAACACAAAAGAAACACTGAAACAGCATTGAAACATAAGCTTGAGAAATAGTGAAACTAGAAAAAAAAAAACTTTGACCGTTGTGGTATTTTGTAAGAGCAATCAATGAAACTACCGTTTCCTCTCAGTGAATTTTTTTTGCAACACTGGAACAATCTTTTCTTAAATAAGATGAAGAAGAACACTGAAACTGCTACTGTTACATGAGAAGACTTGGTAGAACACTGATGGAACGGCTGTTATCATAAAGTGAAACACGGATGAACACACTGAAACACTGTGAAATAGGACGCAACACGAAAAGAAACAGAAGAACAAGACAGGACACTACCACGAATGTTATCATACACTGAAACACAGAACACTGAAAACCCTGTTGTTATGCAATGAAACGCGAAAGAACACTGACACGGAGGAACGCTGAAGCAGGTGTTATTCTGTGACAGAACACGGAAGAACCGTGAAACATATGTGTCCATTCAACGTACACGCGACTGAAACATACACTGAAAGACCACATCGCCGTGTTATACTGAAACCTGAAGGACCAAGAGAATCAGTTAGCTTCCTTCCCCTTCAGCGGTACACTGGCCCTACACTGAGGAGAAACTGTTCAACAAGCGAAACACACGAATGCCAGAAGGGGGACAGAGACAGTACATGACCACTAAATGTCGATAAACAGGGCCATTTATTTTTATTATGGTGAAAGTTTGGTAAAAAATCAAACACTGATCATTAGATAATCACGGATTTATGACACTACAGCTCGAATATTAACTTAAGAATAACTGGATTATACTTAAAAGTGATTATTAGTACCTGTATAAACGGAGTGACTTAAGTAGATCGCACCACTCTTTGATTATTATAGGTTATATACGATCCGAACGTCTCCCTCCTCAGGATCGAATGACTAAATGAGCCTATAGTATCGTAGATCCCACTAGGGAACCCTACTGTGGTAACCTAACTCTCCATGTTAAGTCTTCCAAGCGCCCTGGTAAGAGTATACAGTAACCCAGTCCCATAACTCTCCCAGGCACCCTAGGAGCAGTAGACAGTCACCCAGTCCCATGAGAGCAGTAGACAGTCATCCATACCCCTGATAGCAGTAGACACAGTAGACAGTCACCCAGGCCCCTGATAACAGTTTACAGTCACCCAGGCCCCTGATAACAGTCTACAGTCTTAACAGTCACTTGTCTGCAAGTGAGAAACTACATAAACGCACTCCCTCGATGTGAGTAAAGTACTTTTAGGTAAAAATATATATATATATATATATATATATATATATATATATATATATATATATATATATATATATATATATATTCTTTGGGTGTTCTGCAAACAAAACTAAATCGCACATATGCTTATTCATATAAACGTACGGCATAATAGGATCAACGTTGACTTAAACGAAAAAAAAAAAATAATGATATTAATTGAACCTAAGAGACGAGAGACCATTCACATGCCTCTAAAATGGTTTCTGCATCTAAACTGCTTTTCGTGGAATACAGGAAATTCAAAATATGATCGTACTTAACTCCTCTGTCCAAACCATGAACTGTTTGTACCATAAATGGAAAATCGCCTCGTGGTGTTTAGAATCAATGAACTGTTCAATGATGGAAACTGTTCTGACATAAAACAAAAACACAAAAAAAAAATCTTGCTTTAAAAGGAACAAAAAATTAAAAAAAAACTTTGAGAGAAGGAAATTCTCCATCCTCACTTACGCCATCCACCTAAATCTTAAAACTGAACACCTTCAACTTAAACTGTCCCGTGTACCATTGGGTTTTAGGTATAAGAATTCAAACTACTGAAGTGTATATATTTGGCATCTTTATGTGTTCTTAAAACCTCCCTCCCTGCCTCCCTCACGCCTCGCGTTAGCTATGACTGAGTAAAAGCTTCATTGAATACAAGTGAAGGAAAATGAGTCTCACCGTGAGGATTACAGATGAATGATCACCATCAAAGCCAGAGGTTATATATATATATATATATATATATATATATATATATATATATATATATATATATATATATATACAGAACGACGGTTTGTCATTGAGATACGAACAGAGTTATCATACTCTGTATGTTCAAGATGTACACCAGGGTAAAATATATATATATATATATATATATATATATATATATATATATATATATATATATATATATATATATATATATATATATATACGTGTGTGTGTGTGTGTGTGTGTGTGTGGTTGGGATTAATGGTTCTGGTTCGCGACGTCATATGTGACCATTAAACCACAGATTGTAATCTGACACCAACAATTTTTCAACAATTTTTCTTTCTGAAAAGTGAACATGGTTTCATCATGTGTGCTGGAAGGGTAGAGGAAAGTGGGGGGTTTGGCATCCAGTGTTGGCCTGGGCGACATGATAACCACACACAGCGTCGGAATGACCACCCTAACCATCGTACAGAGTTGGAGTTAACAGCCTAACTATCGTACAGAGCCGGACTGAACAACCCAACCATCTTACATCGCCAGGTTGAACGACCCAACACAGTCGGACTGAACGACCGAACCATCTTACATCGCCAGATTGAACGACTGAACAAGTTAACCACTGCATAACGTCTGACTGAAAAATCCAACCACCAAATAGCCTCGGACAGAATAACCCAACCACCACACAGCCTCGAGGATGGGACAGCCCACCCAGTAGTTAGTGTCGTACTGAAGCACCCTAACCATCGAAGGGCGTTGGGCTGAACAACCATGATCTTAAGGGTGGAACACTCTATCCATGAACAATGATAGAACGTCCAAATCGGACTTAACAATCTAACCATCATTCAGACTTAACAACCTAACCATCATTTAGCGTCGCGAAGAAAAAGCTAACAGCCTTAACAACCTAACCATCATTTAGACTTAACAACCTAACCACCATCACTTAGCGTCGCGAAGAACAAGCTAACGGCCTTAACAACCAAACCATCATTTAGACTTAACAACCTAACCACCATCATTTAGCGTCGTGAAGAACAAGCTAACAGCCTTAACAACCTAACCATCATTTAGACTTAACAACCTAACCACCATCATTTAGCGTCGCGAAGAAAAAGCTAACGGCCTTAACAACCAAACCATCATTTAGACTTAACAACCTAACCACCATCATTTGGCGTCGTGAAAAACAAGCTAACGGCCACATGGACGTCTTAGACGCTGGACTGAACAACACTAAGCATCATAAAGAGTCACTCATGGCACCATCCAATCACCATGCAAGCGTAAAGGGGGACTTAACAAGCCAACTACCATAGGGCATGACGGGGTGGGTGGGTGGGTGGGGAGGCGACAGAGTGACCTCCCCACCAGCGCCCGAACTTAACTCACCACATGAGACTCCTTTATCTTCGTTCACGCCTTTCAAGAAATGACCGTCCAGTGCCACACAACTCCGTCTAGCTGAGACGCATTCATTGTGCTCAGCGCTGCATCTATCATAATGGTCCGCCGACCAGAATCGTTAAGGAGGGGAGGAGGGGGAAAAAAAGAAAGTTATTTACTTCGTGAATCTTCGGTGTTCTCGCTTGCATCAATCGCTGGTTATTATGTGATGTAAACAGAAGGTCTTCAACGAATGTGTGTGTGTGTGTGTGTGACCTATCGAATTTTTCAAGCCTTCAAGGCTGTAATGCGTACAGACTGAGACTTCCACAGCTGTAATGCGTACAGACTGAGACTTCCGCAGCTGTAATGCGTACAGACAAGGACTTGTACAACTGTAATGCGTACAGACAGAGACTCGTACAGCTGTAATGCGTACAGACAAGGACTTGTACAACTGTAATGCGTACAGTGAGACTCGTACAGCTGTAATGCGTACAGACTGAGACTCGTACAGCTGTAATGCGTACAGACTGAGACTCGTACAGCTGTAATGCGTACAGACTGAGACTCGTACAGCTGTAATGCGTACAGACACAGACTCCCAGAGCTGTGATGCGTATAGACAAAGACTCCCACAGCTGTAATGCGTACAGACAGAGACTCCCACAGCTGTGATGTGTACAGACAGAGGCTCCCACAGCTGTGATGTGTACAGACAGAGACTCCCACAGTTGTGATGTGTACAGAGAGAGACTCCCACAGCTGTAATGCGTACAGAGAGACTCCCACAGCTGTAATGCGTACAGAGAGAGACTCCCACAGCTGTAATGCGTACAGAGAGAGACTCCCACAGCTGTAATGCGTACAGACAGAGACTCCCACAGCTGTAATGCGTACAGAGAGAGACTCCCACAGCTGTAATGCGTACAGACAGAGACTCCCACAGCTGTGATGTGGACAGACACACCCTCCCACAGCTGTAATAAGTTACAGACAGACATCCCGACAGCTGTAGTGGGTGGAGGCAGACACTCCCAGACCAGGACATATCATTTAGTCAGTTTTCCTCCCCAAACCACCCATGATGGATGGATGGATGGATGGATATATATATATATATATATATATATATATATATATATATATATATATATATATATATATATATATATATATATATATGACGTATCATCAACTTACCGTGTATGCTGCCAAGTACGGCTAAGAGAGACAGAAGGCTTCTCCAAGTGCATCTTCCGTCCATGGTTCGCGAGAGAAGCACTTCTGTACCGGAGATCTACATACAACAGTGATGGGGGGAGAGCGTCCACCACCTCTTGCAGCACTGGGCAGGAGGAGAGGAACAGCTAGATCTGGCTCCGTTTCTCTGACGGTCAGTTAATTTCACACTGGGCCAAACACCGAAAACCACCAGTCACGTTTAGCGGCATGATAACAGACTACAGTGCTCTCCCCGCGGGTCCGCGAAACCACCATAGCTTGGAGTTGGAACTTAACATTGGCGGAACTTATTGGGTAATGGTGGTGATGGGCAACGGTGTAGCAGCAGCAGCCTCCTCACGGCACTGGTCCATCTCGTCGTGACACACACACACACAGCGGTGTTTGTCTTTAGCATCCAGGGAGGGGAGGAGGGGGAGGACCAAAATCCTGACTGTGGGCCGGTCCAGACGGAGAGCGCCAGGGATCAAGTCTTACTGCTGTCCCGTTTAGAACTGGCGGTGAAGGCCAGTGTGCAAGACTCGTGGATTGGGATAAACTTTTGGTCCTCAGAGTCCCCTCCCATCCAGCGGGTATATATATTAACACCAAGACAGCCGTCACCACTGCTGTTATTTGAGTAAAAGTGATATGATATGATTCTCCTTATCGTTATCTCACTGGCCTGTACGTATGAAGCCGCTGGAAACGATACGAGACGCGAAATTAAAAGTTGACAACAAAATCGTACGTCAGGCAGCGGCGTTCGGGACGCGGTTGTCATGGCAACGCACGTGGGAAGAGACGCTACGTAGCTAACATAGGGATGGGCTTGTGACCAAGTACAGTTACCAATTTTCTTTTTTTATTTCACTCCACACGCGCACTATACACTCGATTATTTTACGAAAATGACCTTATTTGTCGTGAATCGAGATACAGTATACACGTCCCCTGTAAACCTCGAGTAAAAGGCTGATATGAAGAAGATAAATCGTTAGTCAATGATAATAGATAATTACGATTATCATCATGATATTTCCACACAAACCAGGAGAATTATCATGACGCAGCAAACAGGATAATGATAACTGTTAGCAAGCCTTTGTTGTTGTTGTTGTTGTTGTTGTTGTTCCCACGATCAACAGATGACGTCATAACACTGTATACATATGTAAAGTATGGCACCCAAAATTACCGGTACTAATTCAGTCTAAAAGTAAACAACCGATGACGCATGAACCAATTCTGTTCATACTCTCGTGTTGTTTGTACTGCTCCCGTTGTGTACTGTTGGTGCTCAGTACTGATCCCGTTGTGTACTGTTGGTGCTCAGTACTGCTCCCGTTGTGTACTGTTGGTGCTCAGTACTGCTCCCGTTGTGTACTGTTGGTGCTCAGTACTGCTCCCGTTGTGTACTGTTGGTGCTCAGTACTGCTCCCGTTGTATACTGTTGGTGCTCAGTACTGATCCCATTGTGTACTGTTGGTGCTCAGTACTGCTTCCGTTGTGTACTGTTGGTGCTCAGTACTGATCCCATTGTGTACTGTTGGTGCTCAGTACTGCTCCCGTTGTGTACTGTTGGTGCTCAGTACTGCTTCCGTTGTGTACTGTTGGTGCTCAGTACTGCTCCCGTTGTGTACTGTTGGTGCTCAGTACTGATCCCATTGTGTACTGTTGGTGCTCAGTACTGCTCCCGTTGTGTACTGTTGGTGCTCAGTACTGCTCCCGTTGTGTACTGTTGGTGCTCAGTACTGCTCCCGTTGTATACTGTTGGTGCTCAGTACTGATCCCATTGTATACTGTTGGTGCTCAGTACTGCTCCCGTTGTGTACTGTTGGTGCTCAGTACTGCTCCCGTTGTGTACTGTTGGTGCTCAGTACTGCTCCCGTTGTATACTGTTGGTGCTCAGTACTGATCCCATTGTATACTGTTGGTGCTCAGTACTGCTCCCGTTGTGTACTGTTGGTGCTCAGTACTGCTCCCGTTGTATACTGTTGGTGCTCAGTACTGATCCCATTGTATACTGTTGGTGCTCAGTACTGCTCCCGTTGTATACTGTTGGTGCTCAGTACTGATCCCATTGTGTACTGTTGGTGCTCAGTACTGCTCCCGTTGTGTACTGTTGGTGTTTACTACTGATCCCATTGTGTACTGCTGTTGCCCAGTACTGATCCTGTTGTGTACTGTTGGTGCTCAGTACTGCTCCTCTTGTGCAGGTGTTCAGTACTGCTCCCGTTGTATACTGTTGGTGCTCAGTACTGCTCCCGTTGTGTACTGTTGGTGTTCAGTGCTGCTCCCGTTGTATACTGCTGTTCCTCAGTACCGCTCCCGTTGCGTACTGACCGTGTTTGGTACAGCCCGCGTTATGATCGCCACGGGCAAGACTCCCTTCTGTTGACTTCACCGCAAATGTCTACGTACTCCTGATCGCACACACAGCAGACTTATAACCCTTGCCACACGGTAGATCAGGACAGCAAAGCCCACTCCTTCATGCCAGGCTTTCGAAGCCCCTCCTCCCTCCTGCAGTTCACTGACACACACAGGCATGTCCCAACACTCCGCCAGGAGGGACGGGTCCATCAGCCACCACTGGCATAATTTTTGAAATGAAGACATCTTGACGTGAATGCCATTTAACCACGTCCGTCCTTCCCTCTACACTGATGAATAATACATTGCAGAGAGGAGTCAGGTCGTATCACCTCTCGTAGAGCTAATTACAGTAGAGTGAAACAGGCCATTACAGGAGTCTACGTAATGACCTGCAAATGTTCCTCTATATATAGTTCCGAGACCTTAATGATCTAGTGTTTACTTCGCACATGTCGCACTTTGATGCCCGCCTCCTCGCTGATCTCCCGTCCCTTCCCTCAAAATAAACCCGATGACACAAGGATCAAAGGATCTACTAATTCACCATCCTGTGCTGCCAGACATATGCACCTCTGAAGGCAAAAAGCATCGGTCCAGAGGAGATAACATCTCTAGAGAGAGAGTTCCATTCCTGGAATGGATCTGAGTCATGCTACAGAGCTTCTCCAAGGGAAAAACCTTTCCCAGCAACCATCAGGTCAGGTCAGTCTTGCCTCACATCCATTAGGTGAGCAGTGTGACACACACACACACACACACACACACACACACACACACACACACACACACACACACAGAGGCACACACACACACACACACACACACACACACACACACACACACACACACACACACACACACCTCTCCAAATCCTTGTCTTTCCAATAATCCCTTAAAATCGAATAGAATCTTTTTTAGAGTGATATATATAGACCTCCAAATCCTCGTCTCTCCAAAAGTCCCTTAAAATCGAATAGTATTTTTGAGAGAGAGAGAGAGAGAGAGAGAGAGAGAGAGAGAGAGAGAGAGAGAGAGAGAGAGAGAGAGAGAGAGAGAGAGAGAGAGAGAGACCTCCAAATCCTCGTCTTTCCAAAAGTCCCTCAAAATCGAATAGTATTTTTCGAGATACACATAGCCCTCCCAATCCTCGTCTTTCCAACAGTCCCTTACAATCGAATAGTATTTTCTTAAATCAAATTCATAAGAACCAGACGACACTCCTCCATGCCTTTACAACCAGTCTAGCGCCATCAACCTTTACCCTAAGTATAGCCCGACTCTTTTTTTTTTTTTTTTTTGTAAACGGTACAGTGCCATTAACCTTTAGAACTAGGGCAATACAATTAATCTCTTTGCAGCGTAGTTTAATATTAATGCTTCATGTTCCCGCCCACTTTAACACTACTTACCTCTCCATATGTTCTAATTCCACTCACCGGATCTACTACCATCCATCCACCTGTGTGTCGAGTCGATCCTGTTGTGACTTCAGCATTGAGTAAAAAAGATATATGTTATTCCTGGAAAAAAAAAAAGTTGAATTCAACGCTGCTACATGCCTGTCGCATTCTGAAAGCTATGTTGTAAGCTGCACAACTTCTTGTATATACTATATCTACATATATATACATATATATATAAATATATATATATATATATATATATATATATATATATATATATATATATATATATATATATATATTCCTATGAGTCCATGGGGAAAATGAAACACGAAAAGTTCCCAAGTGCACTTTCGTGTAATAATCATATCATCAGGGGAGACACAAGAGAGAAATATAACACTCAGTTGATATACATCGAAGAGACGAAGCTAGGACGCCATTTGGTAAACATGTGATATATATATATATATATATATATATATATATATATATATATATATATATATATATATATATATATAGGTTTGCGGCAGGGGTGTGTGATGTCTCCATGGTTGTTTAATTTGTTTATGGATGGGGTTGTTAGGGAGGTGAATGCAAGAGTTTTGGAAAGAGGGGCAAGTATGAAGTCTGTTGGGGATGAGAGAGCTTGGGAAGTGAGTCAGTTGTTGCTCGCTGATGATACAGCGCTGGTGGCTGATTCATGTGAGAAACTGCAGAAGCTGGTGACTGAGTTTGGTAAAGTGTGTGAAAGAAGAAAGTTAAGAGTAAATGTGAATAAGAGCAAGGTTATTAGGTACAGTAGGGTTGAGGGTCAATTCAATTGGGAGGTGAGTTTGAATGGAGAAAAACTGGAGGAAGTGAAGTGTTTTAGATATCTGGGAGTGGATCTGGCAGCGGATGGAACCATGGAAGCGGAAGTGGATCATAGGGTGGGGGAGGGGGCGAAAATTCTGGGAGCCTTGAAGAATGTGTGGAAGTCGAGAACATTATCTCGGAAAGCAAAAATGGGTATGTTTGAAGGAATAGTGGTTCCAACAATGTTGTATGGTTGCGAGGCGTGGATTTGGATAGAGTTGTGCGCAGGAGGATGGATGTGCTGGAAATGAGATGTTTGAGGACAATGTGTGGTGTGAGGTGGTTTGATCGAGTAAGTAACGTAAGGGTAAGAGAGATGTGTGGAAATAAAAAGAGCGTGGTTGAGAGAGCAGAAGAGGGTGTTTTGAAATGGTTTGGTCACATGAAGAGAATGAGTGAGGAAAGATTGACCAAGAGGATATATGTGTCGGAGGTGGAGGGAACGAGGAGAAGAGGGAGACCAAATTGGAGGTGGAAAGATGGAGTGAAAAAGATTTTGTGTGATCGGGGCCTGAACATGCAGGAGGGTGAAAGGAGGGCAAAGAATAGAGTGAATTGGAGCGATGTGGTATACCGGGGTTGACGTGCTGTCAGTGGATTAAATCAAGGCATGTGTATGGGGGTGGGTTGGGCCATTTCTTTCGTCTGTTTCCTTGCGCTACCTCGCAAACGCGGGAGACAGCGACAAAAAAAAAAAAAAAAAAATATACAGTACCTAATTAGGCCGAAGTTACTGAAGTTTGTAGCGATGAGGCTGAGCTTAGATGACGGACAGCACAAATGAAATACACAAGAGTTCCCCCTGCGTCACCGGTACACAGAGGTGGATATCTAAGCTTAGCGGAAACAGGAGAGACTTTTTGTAAGCTTAACTTCGCGGGTGATAGACGTCTTTTTTTTTTTTTTAAAAGGTGTAATAGAGACGCGTATGGTGAGACACCTCATCAATAATAGCCATATTCAATGAAGGTCGACATGGATCTGTGTGTACAAACGCAGCAGCGCTGATGCACTTCAGCAACGACATACGTGGACCTCGAACGCAAAGGAGGGAAAAATGGATACAGTCGCTCTTAATGGTTTCAATCTGAGGCATCAGGTAGAGTAAGCTACACCTCGAAGCTTAGGAACTCTCTACCCTCTCGCGTCTTTCCCAGTAACTATGACATGACACACTGTAAAAGACAAGCTTTTCACGTCCTCCAGAATTCGTACATATTTTCCCTTCTCTCTTCTTTCCTTTCTTCCTTCCACTGACTTCTATCTATTTCAATTAAGACCCCGGCCTTGATGAATGGACTTCTGTCCGTGACTGGAGCCTCTAACGAAGAAAAAAAAAAAAGAGGAAAGGAAAGCTGTAAGATTCAACGGGGTGAGGCAGCACAACGGAACACAAGAGGTGAATTAGGACAATGGAGCAAGCAAGACTCTCTTCTCTATGACACAGCACACATTAACGTAGAAGCGGAGTGAGACGATTCCGGATGAACGAAGGTGTTTATTAAGAGTTCCTCAAGGAACGATGTTATCTCCCTTTTATCTTCCACGATAAATAACTGACGCAGACAAACTTAAAAAGGATGAAATGTAAGACTAAATTTCGCAGATGACAACTGACGGCGTAAAATGGTGAACGCAAAAGAGTGCGAGGCGAAAACGCGAGAAGACGCAGACATAATAAACAGATGAAGGAGGAGAGAAACTCGAACTAAGTCATGGAAAGATATATGCCATGAACGCTACTGGAAAGGAACTTAATTTCTCCCAGACAAAGGAGGTACAGACTTAGGAATGGCAAGAACTGAAAAGATAGACTAAGCAGGACACACTGACAGAATCCCCTTATCCTGGCCAAGAAATGAGTGGAGTGATAATACGAAGCATTTAAAACGAGAGAACGCAACACTGATGATAAACCTGCTCCGTCAACGGATGAAAAGAAGACTGGAACCCAACTGTGCGTTGTAGGGTCACCCCCTTCAAGACGGGAGGAGAAATCAACCTAACTACAAGCAATCCTGGGGAAAAAATATATATATATATGACGCTTTGAAATGGAGAAGTGCAAAATAACATGTTAATTCAGGCACGGCAAAAAAAAAACCTGGGGGGGGGAGGGGGGCCACCAAACACAACATAATGGGTTTAAAACCATCATCCGGTATTGCGTGGCAGCAGAGGGTGGGGAGGAGGGAGGAAAAAAAAACAGTTTTGTTTATCACACGAGATATGTGTACAGCGTTACGTGCTAGCCCTGCCTAATGCTAATATCCCCGACGCTGGGACTGTGGGATGTGGTAATATCGTCATGGCTCTCTCCACTTCCTCCTTCCTCCTCCTCCTCCTCCTCCTCCTTCCTCCTCCTGAGGGTCGTCCTCGCTGACTACCAAAGGCCTGGACACCTCCTCCTTCCCTCCCTCAACCTGAGGGAGTCGGGAGCACATACGAGCCAGCTCTCCACGACAGCATGCATGATGTCTTGGTGGAAGATGACCAAGACCCTCCCTAGGCCAGGCCACAGGATCCATGTCCCTCCACACACACACACACACACACAACACACACACATTAATGAGATGTTGCCGCTCACGCATCACGTAACACAAGAGAATATATATATATATATATAAACGCTTGTGTGTTCCCCGCTCAGGAAAATACAAATTTCAATATGCGTGAGAGGAAGAGAGGAGAGAGAGAGAGAGAGAGAGAGAGAGAGAGAGAGAGAGAGAGAGAGAGAGAGAGAGAGAGAGAGAGGAGCAAGTGTACGAAACGTCATAAATATCTTCTAGTTTCATTACTCATTGTTATTGGTTATGATAAACGGCCTTAAGGAGCGTAAATAATCAAATATAAGTTATGACCTGATCTTTTTTTTGCTTTTTGTTGCCATAATGCGAGAGTTATGCTTTCACGACTTACAGGATTATGATCTAAAGTCACTGTGTTATTTTCCTGCTTTATGCTGCCGTATCACTGGTTCAGTGGCTATTGTATGCTGCCGTACCACTGGTTCAGTGGCTATTGTATGCTGCCATATGTGCTTCAGTGGCTATTGTATGCTGCTGTACCATTGGTTCAGTGGCTATTGTATGCTGCCGTACCAGTGGTTCAGTGGCTATTGTATGCTGCCGTACCACTGGTTCAGTAGCCATTGTATGCTGCCGTACCACTGGTTCAGTAGCCATTGTATGCTGCCGTACCATTGGTTCCGTGGCTACTGTATGCTGCCGTACCACTGGTTCAGTGGCTATTGTATGCTGCCGTACCACTGGTTCAGTGGCTATTGTATGCTGCCGTACCATTGGTTCAGTGGCTATTGTATGCTGCCGTACCACTGGTTCAGTGGCTATTGTATGCTGCCGTACCACTGGTTCAGTGGCTATTGTATGCTGCCGTACCACTGGTTCAGTGGCTATTGTATGCTGCCATATGTGCTTCAGTGGCTATTGTATGCTGCTGTACCATTGGTTCAGCGGCTATTGTATACTGCCGTACCACTGGTTCAGTGGCTTTTGTATGTTGCCGTATCGCTGCTTCAGTGGCTATTGTATGCTGCCGTACCACTGGTTCAGTGGCTATCATATGCTGTCGTACCAATGGTTCAGTGGCTATTGTATGCTGCCGTACCACTGGCTCAGTGGCTATTGTATGCTGTCGTACCACTGGTTCAGTGGCTATTGTATGCTGCCGTATGTGCTTCAGTGGCTATTGTATGCTGCTGTACCATTGGTTCAGTGACTATTGTATGCTGCCGTACCACTGGTTCAGTGGCTATTGTATGCTGCCGTACCACTAGTTCAGTGGCTATTGTATGCTGCCGTGTCACTGCTTCAGTGGCTATTGTATGCTGCTGTACCATTGATTCAGGGCGATTGTATGCTGCCGTATCACTGGTTCAGTGGCTATTGTATGCTGCCGTACCATTGGTTCAGTGGCTATTGTACTCCTGCGTGCCACCGGGCCAACAGCTGTTGTACACCTGTGCACCACCGGTCCACCAACAGCTGACGCCATTGTACACCTGTGTACCACCGGTCCATCAACAGCTGACGCCATACATATTTAACAAGCTGCATTGATCGACTGCAGTTCCTTTTGACACCCACCCTCCTCCCGCCTGCTGCTCCTCCTCCTCCTGCACGGTGCCTGGCCAGATGAGGGAGGGATCGTGCGGCCGGCAGCGCAGGCAGGATAAGACAGACCGCTCGTCGTGGGCAACAAGTCCGGGGGGAGGAGGACACACTCAACAGACCGTCGTCCCTCCAACCATATAACTGTGTACTGTGGCCCTTGACCTTCCTGACCAATAGAGATGCATCCTTAAAGACGCAGATGACATAGACACACACACACACACTTGGGAGTTATAAAGAATAATATACGTAAAGCAACACATGTTTGAAGGGGAAAACTAACGTATGATTTATATATATTGGAAGACATACGCGCATGGAAACACACGCAGGTGAAAACATACAGCCATACACGCACAAGTATGACACTACACACGGGGAAACACAAGTGTTGCCGGCAACAAAGACGCGCACGGGAGCACAGCTGTGGAGACGGACACGTGTGAGACAACTCCTGCATGTGGCAACACACACACGTGTGCACTTATGCAAATGCACACATGCAAACACACACACACACACACACACACACACACACACACACACATATTTGTGTGTGTGTGTGTGTGTGTGTGTGTGTGTGTGTGTGTGTACATAAACAGGCGTAAAGACATAATACATATTCAGTGTTAAGAGACGGGTTAACACGAGCGTAAAATTCGCTCCCGCAACACACACACACACACACACACACACACACACACACACACACACAAATATACCAACCGCTGTCATGTCTGATTTTCATAAACCATTTACATGAAGAAACTGCACCAGACCCGGATATATGTTTACTGACGATGCTTGTGATCGAAGGAGATACAGTGTGTCAAGATCAGAGAGGCTGGCAACACGAGGCTCCAACACTGGCCAGACGTAGGACTAGTGATGTCTGACCCCAAGCAGATACAAAGCCATGATTGTGGCTAAGATTTGACTTTGAATATCATAAAGTGTGGAGCACATGTTGGAGTGGGTACACGCTAGGGTAGGTACACGTTATGGTAAGTATAGTGGGTAAGTATGGTAGGTAAGTATGGTAGGTAAGTATAATAGGTACACGCCAGGGTAGGAATACGTTAGGGTAGGTATACGCTAGGGTAGGTATACGCTGAGATAGGTATACGCTAAGGTAGGTATGCGCCAGGGTAGGTATACATTAGGTTAGGAACACGCTAAGGTAAGTATACGCTAAGTTAGGTATGCGCTAGGGTACGTATACGCTAAGGTATGTACACGCTAGGTTAAGTATAGGCTACGGAAGGTATACGCTAGGGAAGGTATATGCTAGGGTAGGTACACGCTAGCGCAGGTACATGCTAGAGCAGGTACAGTCGTCTATACTATTGTCAATTTGCAGAATCTTTCGTCCTGATGACGGCATTTGGCAGCTATACGCCAGAGAGGCATTCGCTGGTGGTGGTAGTCATGTGTGTCAACGCGTATGTATGCGCGCCCTTTACATTATTTCATCATATTTACATTATAACATAATATATCATAACAAAATTAGTGTAACATATCATAATATAATTACTGTAGGATTATATTCATTCATTTTGGAAATGCGATTATGAATGTCCATCTGTTTTCCTCTACACTGACGCGGTGAAGTAGAACTGTTATTAAACTCTCTGCTAGACACCACAGGTCATTGGTACTTACTGGATATAAAAATCATTCTGCTCCAAGGGTTTCTCCGGTCCATTAACTATTTACTGTGATCGTTAAAATACCTATTCACACGCGAATGACGACACGAAGCTACTGTTAATAGATTATAATAATACTTTATGTGAACATATTCCTACTTGAGATGGAAGGGGAAAAAATCTGTAAGGAAATTATGTGTAAGGTTGTTGCAATGCTGTCCCTCAGTGAGACAGACAGACAGACAGACAGACAGACGGACAGCACACAGAATGAAAGCTCTTTTTAAACTCTTCGTAGCCTAACCGTCACTAAGAGTCCAGAGATGAGATGCCTTACCGACACTTTATTTATTGATCCCGTCTACTAAAAGTAGATAAATGAATTATAACGGCATTATAGAGTACAATGCCAATACTACGTTTACACACACACACACACACACACACACACACACACACACACACACACAAGTCGCCCTGGCTGTATCAGAGCCATAGTCCAATACGAAGCCTAGTCGCTCTTCTTTGTTTATCTTTTATCTTCGTCAGTCAGGAACGGCTTGCTAGCAGGGCTCCAGTGGTGGCACAGTCCAGCAGCTTGGTGTAATATTTCTTCGTATTGTCTGAACCCCAAACCGATTCCCTGTCTTGTTGTTGAGTTCTACCGCTGTGGGGTAGCAGCTTCGCCTGGCTGCTTGAAGGAGGCGTTCCTCCCCTGTGGTGGCGGGCGGACGACCATGCCTCGGTAGGCTTCTCATGTTGTGCGTCTCTTCTATCCCCTTCACCCAGCAGTAAACTGTCCTTCTGCTTATATTCAGTATGCGTGATATTCAGTATGCGTGATATTCAGTATGCGTGATATTCAGTGTGCGTGATATTTAGTATGCGTGGAATATCCGTTGACATGACAGCTTTGGTAGACTCTTCGCTCTTCAAGCGAGATTACGCTTCCTTCCGCGCCTCCAACAGCTGAACATGGCGCATGATGACCTCATCATCAAGAGAAGGTTTACGTGTCGTTATTATTTTCACTTTCCGAAAGAAACAAAAAGCTTTCGCATTATTATTATGTGTCGTTATCTTTAATTTCTATAAAAGATAAAAAGCCTTCGCATTTTAAAAATATTTGTTTACAATCGACTTACCTAGTACTTTACCCCGAATAATTACAGTATATTTCTAAATGTATAATAGTGTTACGAACGACGAGGAACTCTTCTTGACCGAATTCGAACGAAACGAAAAAAATACTTATCAGAAAGCTTCGGCAGGGACTAGAAAAATACCCTAATTAAAGCGTTATCAACATGCACAACTGATACATTTCTACCTTATATATTATACAGAGTGCATCTGTACGACAAATCACAACAACAGACCCATTTCAAAAGGATATAAAGATTCTTAAGGTATGGGAAAGGGTTACCAGATGTCACTTTCTGAACGAAACTCGCTGGAAAGTATGACAATACCTAATATAGTCGACTGTACACATGCTGGGGTGTGAACCGCTAGGGTATACGCTGGAGTAGGCACGCGCTTGAGTAGATATACGGTAGGCTAAGTAAACGCTGGAGTAGGTACGCGCTAAGGTAGATATACGGTAGGCTAAGTAAACGGTAGGGTATGTAGACGCTAAGGCAGATATACGGTAGGCTAAGTAAACGCCGGAGTAGGTACGCGCTAAGGTAGATATACGGTAGGCTAAGTAAACGGTAGGGTATGTAGACGCTAAGGCAGATATACGGTAGGGTAAGTAAACGCTGGGATAGGTAGACACTAAGGCAGATATACGCTAGGCTAAGTAAACGCTGGGGTAGGTAGACGCTAAGGCAGATATACGGCAGGGTAAGTAAACGCTGGGGTAGGTAGACGCTACCATGAACTACACTGAGAAATATAGCAGTGAGTGCACGTCACACCGAAGCCGTGTCCATCCTTTAAGCGGGAACATAAATTTCCCGACGCTTCTGAATAATGGATGGTTTTTTTCAAGTCATGGGAAAAAATAGTTCCAGTATTATGAAATGAGGGAACTTCATATGTGAATGAGAAAGCATGAGAGAAAGACTTGAATATAGGTCTCAACTTTCCCATGGAGAAATATAAACTAACATACAAACATACAAACAGCCGGGATCGAACCCGGGTCCCCTGCGTAGCAGGCGAGAGCACAACTGCTAGGGTATATGATCAGAGAAGGGGGCTGGATGAGGATGTTTCCTCAGAGGCCCAGTCCTCTTTTCTTAATGCTACCTCGCTGACGCGGGAAATGGCGAATAGTATGAAAGAAAAAAATAAAAATATATATATATATATATGTATATATATATATATATATATATATATATATATATATATATATATATATATATATATATATATATATATATATATATTGGAAAGGATCACAATTTTGCGCGTGATCAAGATATTCCTATGAGTCCACGGGGAAAATGAAACTCGGTAAGTTCCCAAGTGCACTTTCGTGTCATAATCACATCACCAGGGGAGACACAAGAGAGAAATATAACAGTCAGTTGATATGCATCGAAGAGACGAAGCTAGGTCGCCATTATATATATCAAATAATACCCTCCAACAACATCCAAGATTCGAACCCATAGAATCACTCGTGTCATCTCGGCTATCGTGAAAATCAAAATTGAATAATTAGGTAAAGAAAAAAACGGACTCCCGTGCAGTATCGGTTAGCTTTCCTGACCATGGTGCATTCACGGGCCGCCCATGGTCGAACGCATAGGTCCGAATCCTGGTTGCGGCAGTCGGATCACAGTCAACCCAGCTTTTCATCTATGTTTAGGGGTTGGTCGATAATATATATATATATATATATATATATATATATATATATATATATATATATATATATATACACATATATATATATATATATATATATATATATATATATATATATATATATATATGAGAGAGAGAGAGAGAGAGAGAGAGAGAGAGAGAGAGAGAGAGAGAGAGAGAGAGAGAGAGAGAGAGAGAGAGAGAGAGAGTGTTAATGTGACAGCATTGATTAGGGCCTCAGTTGGCCGCGTCGCCGACTCAGTTAACTCACAAAAACTGTCTTGGTCGTTAATTTAACCTCTGGGTCCAAAGAGAGAGAGAAGGATGGACGAGTTCTAGGTTGGCTGTGACCCTTGCTGACCCAGGATGTGTGTGTGAGTGTGTGTGTGTGTGTGTGTGTGTGTGTGTGTGTGTGTGTGTGTGTGTGTGTGTGTGTGTGTGTGTGACGTCTCCCGAAGCCTCCTCCTGCCGCTCCCTCTTACCACCACTACCCTCGTCTTCCACAGTCAACAAACCCAGAGGATATAACGTGGATTACTTCCCCCTTTTTCTTCTTTCTTTCTAATACAACTTTCTATGTTTTTTTTTATATTTTCTTCCCTTCGACAACTTTCCTTGATTCCATCTCTCTTTACAACCCCTCGTACTTTTCCTCTTCCAACTTTCCTCAGTGCATTTTTTTTTTCTTCTTCTTCTTTTTCTTTCGTTTCTTTTTACAACTTCCTGCTGTTGTCGTCTGCCTCTTTGCAAAGTAATCCCCTGTGGTAATCCTTGTAATGCACTTATAGTCCCCTGTGGTAATCCTTGTAATGCACTTATAGTCTTGTTTTCAGTAGCTTATATTTTTTTTTTAGGGGTGTGGGTTCTTCTTATTCGTACTCTGAAACTTTGACTTTGTTTTATGTCTCTTACTTTCCTTCCGTCCGTCTTTCTTTTTTTTTTCTGTTTGTCTATGTCATCAAACATTTTTGCTTTGGATGGTGAGTCTGTCTGACTGATTCCCTTACTAGGTGTCATTTTGTGTTGCATTTTTACTCCGGTGTATCTGGACCGGCATTTTGTGTGTGTGTCACAGTGTACCCGCCATCTGTCTAATTGTGTGTCCGTCGTCCTTTCTGTCTAATTGTGTGTCTGTCTCCCTATCTGTCTAATGTTGTGTCTGTCTCCCTATCTGTCCAGCTGTGTGTTTGCCTCCCTATCTGTCGGATTATGTGTGTCTGTCTCCCTATCTGTCTAATGGTGTGTCTGTCTCAATCTGTCTAATTGTGTGTCTGCCTCCCCATCCGTCTAATTGTGTGTCTGTCTCCCTATCTGTCTAATTGTGTGTCTGCCTCCCTAGCCGTCTAATTGTGTGTCTGTCTCCCTATCTGTCTAGTTATGAGTCTGTCTCCCCATCTGTCCAGCTGTGTGTCTCCATGCCCATGTATGCAATCTTCAACGACTAATTATCCCGTCCATCTCGTCTGGTTCAGCCGTCAATTTAAGACGACTTGGTTTACGTTTTGTTGATATTTCATTCGACCTGCTTGACATATACCTTCCTCCGTCTACCTCATCAAGCTTGAGGAATGACTGACTCTCCTGTCACTCCAGGATGTCAGTGTCTCACGCAAGAGAGAGAGAGAAAAAAAATATATAAGGGTATTAACGCAGCTTCAAAGACGCGACGTGTCTGAATAAATCAGTGTAGAGGAAAGTAATCCAATTCCATCGGACTCACGAGACATCGTAGGTCACTGAAACTGATCTACAGACTCGAGGTACAGACGCACAGCTCGTATGGATGATGTTAAGTCTTTGGAGTAACGACTCGTTCTTACTAGATTACGCAGGTGACCCTATACGATTTGATCTCCGTTTTCTGTTGTGCTTCTTTTTACGACAAATCTGGCTATAAGAAAGCGTGTGTATGGGGCCTTGAGGCAGTCGGGCGATCTGATACAATGTTGACAGCAACGAAATCCTCTTCAAGATAACTAAGTTTACTTAATTTTTTTCTATACAAACACACCGAGACCAGTTCCTATCAAAGAATCCTGTTATCCAGGACAATTTTCCTAGAGGCTGCGCACCTTCCCGCGGCTGGGCAATATACACTGAGGTGTCCTTTGAGGTGACTTGTACTCCCAACGGTATATCCTCGACGAGGTGTGAGTCTTCACTCCAACTGTTAACTCTGAGCAGGTGGCCGAGACAGGAATACGGACAGCGATTTCATTTTCTCCCCCGAAGAGAGAGCCTTCTTCGGTTATATTACTGGACATATCACATATCTAATGTAACAGAAACGTATCAAGGGTACGCGATGTGAACGTGTGGTCGAACACACGGGGACATGATGTGTTCTGTAGGACCACAAGCATCTGATTCCCCCCACAAGGACGCCTCTAAAGGCGTTTCCAGTTTACCTTAATCCAACCGCCTACAGCGACCCTAAATAAACAGACTGCGAGGACATCCTCCTTATAGCAACTAAAAAATCTCTCTCTCTCTCTCTCTCTCTCTCTCTCTCTCTCTCTCTCTCTCTCTCTCTCTCTCTCTCTCTCTCTCTCTCTCTCTGCCTGTCTGTCTATCTACTTACTTATCTATCTATCTACCTACCTATCTATCCATCTATCTATCTGTAACTTGGATTATATCACAGCCACTTTCATGAACATGACAATCGACAGCAGCATTCCTTTCAGTTTTCAAATACCACTAAACATCCACTGAAACGTATGTTTTCTTTTTTGTTTTTTTGTTTTTGCTTTTTTTCAGCACATTCTTTTCATGATCAACAGAAATGAACTTGGATGATATTATGGGTGACCCAAAAATACGGTTGTTAACTTAAGTTAAACCGTCCCTTTGCTAGGATGTCCTTCGAATGAGGGCCCAGTATGGGTCCAGTAGCTCCAACAAGCGTCAGTCCACTGTAGAGTCTGTGCACAGCCATTGTTCCCAAAGACGTTTACAACACCTGGTGCGCACGACTTGGAGAGCACTCCTTTGCGCTCGTGGACGCGCGACGTGTTCTAAGATCCACGTGAAACATCCGAAGAACGTGTTGATGTTATCCGAGATTATATACCTACTCTGTCGAACGTAAAACCCAAGACTGCTTAAGAGACTGACAAGATGCTACTGAAAACCATACAGAGTTACCAGTGATATGGGACTTGCTAAGTGTAGCGCTGCTGATCCTATGGCCCAAAATAGAAGAGTTCAGCAGCCATATCAACATCGAAGCCTATAGTCTGGTGGGTCTTGAACCTTCGTCACCTAAATGTGAACCCAGATCACAATCGTTATCAGAAGAGGATAAAAGATTTGTCTGATAAACGGCACACATTCTACTCCTGGTTCGAGGAAACTGAAAACACACACAAAAAAATGAAATATCATCAGAATCAACCAGACCCATCGTCACCAGTTCTGATGCGCACAAAACATTTCAAAGCATTGAACTTTAGGAGACCCAAAGGGCCAGAGACCCTCAACAGCCGCCCCACTATATGTATCGTGATCCTTAAAGGCTGCGTGAATGAACACATCCGCCACGCACGTGACAACCTGCAAGAGAAAAGTTCTCCAAAAGAACTGAGTGACTATCGCTCCACCTAACTTCATTTCCATGCAATACAATGGAAAGAAACACACTCGAAATTTTGGCCAGAGAATCTTTCAACGTATAGTACAGGACAGAGGCTATCTTACCAAACATAAGACACGTTCAGTGGAGGAGGATACCTCATTAACATTTACAATATCTATTCTATTAAGTATTCTATCAAAACTTGAAAGACATGTATTGACTAGTTACTCCTACAAGATTCGTTTTCTTTAAATCGATGTATAAAAAAAAACGAATATAAGTTTAACACATACTATTTCATATCTGCCCGTTCTTCAGTTTCTCCATTTATAATTTCATGGTGTGGATCACTTATACATAGCCACACATTACGGTTATTCCCATCCAAAGTCTACATTCAGAATATTAAAGTAGAATATAAATTTCCATGCAAACATAATGCTTCTTTATGTTTCTCTACTTTGCGAACAAGTTCATTCGCTCCGTGAAATCATAGTACGCATTCACACATGAGACTTTTCAACATATTCTACAATGATAACAAAGTAATAAGTTAATACCACTAACGTAAAGAATTGTTTGAGAACAGACGAGGTGAAAATGACAATAACGATGATGATACGGAGAGTAATATCAATATAAACACTAGTGTTTATAATGATAATAATAATAATAATAATAATAATAATAATAATAATAATAATAATAATTACAATAATAATAATAATAATAATAATAATAATAATAATAATAATAATAATTACTATTATCATTATTATCATTATCATTATTATCTGACGACATAAAACAGAAACACCGGTACCAACTGATATGTATTTCCATTTTTCAGAGGCTCCGGTCACGGACGCCAGTGCCAATCCTCTCCGAAGTCCTGTCCATACCCTTATGTCAAGTCGATTCGTTCTGTCCGTCCCGTGTCTGGAGTTTACTACAACACCCACACTCAACACGTCAGGAGATTTAACGTACGTATACATTCACAGGGAATGAGAAACCTTAAGTTGCTGATGGCCACACAGTAATCATGAGACGCAGCAGCTAGCTGAGTATTGCGTGGTCTAGCTAGTGGTGGGGGGGAACACAAGCAGCCAACTCTCGGGTGCAAAATCCAAACTAATACCTACAGAAGAGGGAAAGTGAACCAACATTGCGGCGTAGGGCAAGGGGGGTTAAGTCTGGAAGTTAGCCTGGGACAGTTTATAAGTCGGACCGCCTTCGACTCAACTCTGTCAAGTGAGGATGCAGAGCTAGAACCACCCCAGATATGATGGCAGTACTCCATACAAGGATGAATCAAACTTTTGTATAAACGGAGCAACTATTCAGAAGAAAGGAAGTTTCGACATCTAAACAGGACACTCAGTTTCTTAGAGGCAGACTTAAGCTATTCCCGTAATGTTGGGTTTCCAAGAAAGAGTAGATGTTAAAGTCATGCTAAGTACGTTCAGAGTCAAGAGGTGAAATTACAAAACAGTCAAAGGAGAGACAAGAGTTTATAAGGAGTTTTCGACAAGCTCGAGTGACAGAAAGAGTAGAATTGAAGGATGTGGATGAATGCAGTCCTAAGTCGTCAGCGTATGGGAGCACTTTATCATTTGTGGTGGAGAGGAAATCGTTGAAAAAATTAGAAAAGGTGTAGGGAGCAGGACAGACACTTGAGGGACACCACTGTAGATGGAGAAAAGGGTAAAGAGGCTGATCCAAAAACAACCACAGAGACAGATCAGGCCAGAGAGGAAGCTAGATATGAAGGAGCAAAGTGAGGAGGGAAGCCAAAAGAGGGGGAGCTTAGAGAGGACACCTCGATGCCATACCCAGTTAAAAGCTTTGCGTTCGTCGGTCCACAGGCATCCCAGATGATCATCTTTCCTTATGGGTTGGTCAATAAGTTGGGTACGATATATATATATATATATATATATATATATATATATATATATATATATATATATATATATATATATATATATATATATCCAAGCTAGGTACCCAATTTATCGACCAAACCTTAAGGGATGATGAAAAGCTGGGTTGACTGTGGACCGACGGACGCAATCAGGTATTCAAACCAAAGTGCTCGATGCCGGGGCGGCCCATGAATGCGTCAAGGTTGCCAACACCAACAGCTACACCACAGAGGTCCATATATATATATATATATATATATATATATATATATATATATATATATATATATATATATATTTTTTTTTTTTTTTTTTTTTTTTTTTATACTTTGTCGCTGTCTCCCGCGTCTGCGAGGTAGCGCAAGGAAACAGACGAAAGAAATGGCCCAACCCCCCCCCCCCATACACATGTACATACACATGTCCACACACGTGTATACATACCTACACAGCTTTCCATGGTCCACCCCAGACGCCTCACATGCCTTGATTCACTCCACTGACAGCACATCAACCCCTGTATACCACATCGCTCCAATTCACTCTATTCCTTGCCCTCCTTACACCCTCCTGCATGTTCAGGCCCCGATCACACAAAATCTTTTTCACTCCATCTTTCCACCTCCAATTTGGTCTCCCTCTTCTCCTCGTTCCCAACACCTCCGACACATATATCCTCTTGGTCAATCTTTCCTCACTCATTCTCTCCATGTGCCCAAACCATTTCAAAACACCCTCTTCTGCTCTCTCAACCACGCTCTTTTTATTTCCACACATCTCTCTTACCCTTACGTTACTTACTCGATCAAACCACCTCACACCACACATTGTCCTCAAACATCTCATTTCCAGCACATCCATCCTCCTGCGCACAACTCTATCCATAGCCCACGCCTCGCAACCATACAACATTGTTGGAACCACTATTCCTTCAAACATACCCATTTTTGCTTTCCGAGATAATGTTCTCGACTTCCACACATTTTTCAAGGCTCCCAAAATTTTCGCCCCCTCCCCCACCCTATGATCCACTTCCGCTTCCATGGTTCCATCCGCTGACAGATCCACTCCCAGATATCTAAAACACTTCACTTCCTCCAGTTTTTCTCCATTCAAACTTACCTCCCAATTGACTTGACCCTCAACCCTACTGTACCTAATAACCTTGCTCTTATTCACATTTACTCTTAACTTTCTTCTTCCACACACTTTACCAAACTCAGTCACCAGCTTCTGCAGTTTCTCACATGAATCAGCCACCAGCGCTGTATCATCAGCGAACAACAACTGACTCACTTCCCAGGCTCTCTCATCCCCAACAGACTTCATACTTGCCCCTCTTTCCAGGACTCTTGCATTCACCTCCCTAACAACCCCATCCATAAACAAATTAAACAACCATGGAGACATCACACACCCCTGCCGCAAACCTACATTCACTGAGAACCAATCACTTTCCTCTCTTCCTACACGTACACATGCCTTACATCCTCGATAAAAACTTTTCACTGCTTCTAACAACTTGCCTCCCACACCATATATTCTTAATACCTTCCACAGAGCATCTCTATCAACTCTATCATATGCCTTCTCCAGATCCATAAATGCTACATACAAATCCATTTGCTTTTCTAAGTATTTCTCACATACATTCTTCAAAGCAAACACCTGATCCACACATCCTCTACCACTTCTGAAACCGCACTGCTCTTCCCCAATCTGATGCTCTGTACCTGCCTTCACCCTCTCAATCAATACCCTCCCATATAATTTACCAGGAATACTCAACAAACTTATACCTCTGTAATTTGAGCACTCACTCTTATCCCCTTTGCCTTTGTACAATGGCACTATGCACGCATTCCGCCAATCCTCAGGCACCTCACCATGAGTCATACATACATTAAATAACCTTACCAACCAGTCAACAATACAGTCACCCCCTTTTTTAATAAATTCCACTGCAATACCATCCAAACCTGCTGCCTTGCCGGCTTTCATCTTCCGCAAAGCTTTTACTACCTCTTCTCTGTTTACCAAATCATTTTCCCTAACCCTCTCACTTTGCACACCACCTCGACCAAAACACCCTATATCTGCCACTCTGTCATCAGACACATTCAACAAACCTTCAAAATACTCATTCCATCTCCTTCTCACATCACCACTACTTGTTATCACTACTTGTTATCCCTGGGGATAGGGGATTAAGAATACTTCCCACGTATTCCCTGCGTGTCGTAGAAGGCGACTAAAAGGGGAGGGAGCGGGGGGCTGGAAATCCTCCCCTCTCGGTTTTTTTTAATTTTCCAAAAGAAGGAACAGAGAATTGGGCCAGGTGAGGGTATTCCCTCAAAGGCCCAGTCCTCTGTTCTTAATGCTACCTCGCTAATGCGGGAAATGGCGAATAGTTTGAAAGAAAAGAAAGAAAAAAGAAAATATATATATATATATATATATATATATATATATATATATATATATATATATATATATATATATATATACATATATATACATATATATACATATATATACATATATATATATATATATATATATATATATATATATATATATATATATATAGGCTAGGATTTCTCTATAGCGATAAGCCAATACGTAGGTGTTTTCTATCTATGCATCCCTCATCACTACTAATCTATTCGCTACTTCAATGTCGCTTTGAACTGATATCACCTTCTGCACCGCAATTACGTTTTACTGCCCCAGTATGAGAGCGTGGGGGGGTCACCGCAATATATTCCCGTATGGTTGCGTCAGCGAGAGAGAGAGAGAGAGAGAGAGAGAGAGAGAGAGAGAGAGAGAGAGAGAGAGAGAGAGAGAGACAGACACAAAGACAGAGAGAAAAAGAGAGATAGATAGACATAGAGAGAGAGAGAGAGAGAGAGAGAGAGAGAGAGAGAGAGAGAGAGAGAGAGAGAGAGAGGCAGACAGACAGACACAAAGAGAGAGAGAGAGAGAGAGAGAGAGAGAGAGAGAGAGAGAGAGAGAGAGAGAGAGAGAGAGAGAGCGTGGGTGGGTGGGTGGGTTACCGGACATACCAGAAGCAGTGATACCGCTCAGTATATATTCGTGGTGAGGTCGGCGGGCGGGCGGGCTGGCCGGAAGTGGTAGTAGTAATAGCGGTGGTTGGTGGCGGCGGTGAGGAAACAACCCGGGGGCTTCCCTGGCGATGGGCCCGCTGCTGAGGACGGGGGCGTGGCGGCGGGGCGGGGCGGGGCGGGGTGGGGTGGTTGGGGATTGGGGATGAGGGGGTCTCTGCCAATCAAGCACTCCACCACCAGGCGGCGAGACGGACGAACGAACGAAGACCACCACCCACTCCACCACCAGGCGGCGAGACGGACGAAGACCATCACCCACACCATCCACACACCCACTCCATCCACACACCACCCAATCCCTACCAGGTGAAAGTTGCAGAGCGGAGGGCGGGGAGGTGAGGTGAGGGAAGGGAGGGGAGGAGGAGGAGGAGGAACACCTGGGGATGGTTGTGGGTACACCCCGATCCCCCCTCCCCCCACTCTCTCTCTCTCTCTCTCTCTCTCTCTCTCTCTCTCTCTCTCTCTCTCTCTCTCTCTCTCTCTCTCATACTTCTCCAGTGGTGGGAGCGCAGTAGATTCTTCAGCAGTGGAAAAAGTAAATCCCTCGGAGGTGGAATGTAGATTCTTCAGCAGTGGAAATAGATTCTTCAGCAGTGGAAGTAGATTCTTCGGTTGTGGGAAGTAGATCCTTCAGCAGTGGGAAGTAGATCTCTTCAGCAGGGAGAAGTAGACCCTTCAGCAGTGGAAAGTAGATGTCTTCAGCAGTGGGAAGTAGACCCTTAAGCAGTGGGAAGTAGATGTCTTCAGCAGTGAGTAGATGTCTTCAGCAGGGGAAGTAGACTCATTTGAAAGAAGTCAATCTTGTTTTCCCTCCCACCGCCCCACAACCTTCCTCCCCCACTTTACCCCACCCCCACCTCACTTTACCCCACCCCCACCTCACTTTACCCCACCCCCACCTCACTTTACCCCACCCCCACCTCACTTTACCCCACACCCCCACCTCACTTTACCCCACCCCCACCTCACTTTACCCCACCCCCCCCACCTCACTTTACCCCACCCCCACCTCACTTTACCCCACACCCCCACCTCACTTTACCCCACCCCCACTTCACTTTACCCCACACCCCCACCTCACTTTCTCGGATGATGAGTGTGCAACACAAGGTGCCGGCTAGCCTAACCCCAGCCAGGATGATAACCGTGGCATTGCGTGGCGCACCTGGAACCCAACCCACCCAACCCACCCACCCGGAGCTGCAGCAGTTACCGTGAGGGAGAGAGAGAGAGAGAGAGAGAGAGAGAGAGAGAGAGAGAGAGAGAGAGAGAGAGAGAGAGAGACAGACAGACAGACAGACAGACAGACAGACAGACAGACAGACAGACAGAGAGACAGACAGACAGACAGACAGACAGAGACAGAGAGAGACACACTCTCTCTCTCTCTCTCTCTCTCTCTCTCTCTCTCTCTCTCTCTCTCTCTCTCTCTCTCTCTCTCAGCCACGGCTCCGTAAATTCTAGATGCGTGTATTAGCGACGCAGGAGGGAGGGGGGGGGGGGTCACTCTGTTCAAGCAAGGGGGGAGGGGGTGGTGGTCCCGGAGAGAGAGAGAGAGAGAGAGAGAGAGAGAGAGAGAGAGAGAGAGAGAGAGAGAGAGAGAGAGACGACGACGACGACGACCCGGCGCTTGTTACAGATTGTCGGCAATTGACGGGGGGGGGGGGCTATCCACGCTACCTTGTCATCAGTGTGGCAATGGCTTCTTGGCTCCCCAATTGGCAAGCAACGGTCATTTCGTGGTCTACGATTCCCCCCCATGACACGTGACTGCTCGCGGGGGACTGGTTGTTTGTATGTCACTTAACGGGACACTGGCTCATGACTTGCCATGGTGCATAATAATTCAGTCACGAGACAGAGAGGCTCATGACTTGCCATGGTGCATAATTCAGTCACGAAACAAGAGGCTCATAACTTGCAATGGTGCATAATTCAGTCACGAAACAAGAGGCTCATAACTTGCAATGGTGCATAATTCAGTCACGAAACAAGAGGCTCATAACTTGCAATGGTGCATAATTCAGTCACGAGACAGAGGCTCATGACTTGCCATGGTGCATAATTCAGTCACGAGACAGAGGCGTTCATGACTTGCCATGGTGCATAATTCAGTCACGAGACAGAGAGGTTCATGACTTGCCATGGTGCATAATTCAGTCACGAGACAGAGGTTCATGACTTGCCATGGCGCATAATTCAGTCACGGAACAGAGGCTCATGACTTGCCATGGTGCATAATAAGTCATGAGACATCGAGCCAAGATTTCCCCCGGCCGCTTCACATGCCTTGGTTCAATCCATCGACAGCATATAGACCCCCGTATACCACACAGTTCCAATTCACTGTATCCCAAGAAAGCCTTTCATCCTCCAGCAAGTTCAGGCCCAGATCATTCAAAATCATTTTCACTCCATCCTTCCGTATCCAGTTTGGTCTCCCACTTCTGACACACATATATCCTCTTTGTCAACCTTTCCTCACTCAGCCTCTCCATATGTCCCAAGCCATTTCAGCACACCATCTCCAGCTCTCTCTCAACCACACGCTATCTATCACCCTAGATCTAATAATGCAGTAAGTCACAGCCATGTGCGTGGTCTAGTATTTGCTGTTAACCACGAGGAAAAATGAAACACGACAAGTGTCAAGTGCACTTTCGTGTGATAAACACATTTTCATGTTCGTCCCGAGTTAGTTTTTCCCCCATGCTACGTGAGCGCAACTTATTGGGGACACATAATGATATGTTTAGAGAGAGTTTATGGTGGTGGCTCTCATATACTTAATATCATTAAGGGCTTTATAGCCTCAGGAGAAGATTCTGACTCATGTTGAGGCATAGAGTACAGACCAAAGTCGCCGTTTGCATATTCCTGTAGTCTGAACTGGTCTTTGGGTTGCGCGCACTTGACTTTGACGGAAATGGTGTCACGCAGTACCTTTTTTTCTTGGCCTGTTTTGTGTGCTAAAGACATCTGGTTACGACATGAATTCTTGTGTGGCGTTGTCTGTGGCACTATGAGTCTTCCTGGTGATGTTGTTTTTGGGAGGGAAGAATGCAGTGTTTCTCCTTCTTCTTCTTCTTCTTCTACCGTCTGTGTTGGCGAATCCATTGTTGCTGATGGTCTGTTCTTTCCAAGCGGTGAGCATCGTGGTGAAGTGATGCCCCAGCTGGAAGATGTCTTATATATGCTCGATGGGAGCGGAGGCTCCGGCGACGTCGGTCTGGCAATGAACGTCTTAACGTATCGTGGATGAGGGGCGTCCCCTGTTCCTCCTCCTCCTCCTCCTCCTCCTTCTCCTCCTCCTCCTCCTTCCTCCTCCTCCTCCTCTTGACGATACACTCTCGAAATGGAATCCAACTAATGACGTCTGTCTCCTGCCTCTAAGGATATCCACGAGTGAAAAACCAAGGCAGCGTTCAAGCTCAGTCAGCCGACCGTAGACAGACGTGGAGTTGTGACAAGAAACGCCGTAGCGAGAACCTCCAAGAATGCGATGGTCAGAGTTCATTTCGTGCGTAGATTTCAAGACTTGCGTTGGCCGCCATGTCCTCCTCCGAGATGGATGGGATGGTCTTCGTCAGTGACCATTACGTTGACATGGGACACACATAAAACTACAGTTGCCACATATATGATAAATAATGTACTGTATAAATCATAGATCATACCAATTATTCCAGTAATTCACAACCCGCACGTGAAGCAATGACGTGATTCACAACCCACACGTGAAGCAATGACGTAATTCACAACCCACATGTGAAGCAATGACGTGATTCACAACCCGCACGTGAAGCAATGACGTGATTCACAACCCGCACGTGAAGCAATGACGTGATTCTCAACCCACACGTGAAGCAATGACGTGATTCACAGCCCACACGTGAAGCAATGACGTGATTCACAACCCACACGTGAAGCAATGACGTGATTCACAGCCCACACGTGAAGCAATGACGTGATTCACAACCCGCACGTGAAGCAATGACGTGATTCTCAACCCACACGTGAAGCAATGACGTGATTCACAGCCCACACGTGAAGCAATGACGTGATTCACAACCCGCACGTGAAGCAATGACGTGATTCACAACCCACACGTGAAGCAATGACGTGATTCACAACCCACGCGTGAAGCAATGACGTGATTCACAACCCACGCGTGAGGCAATGACGTGATTCTCAACCCACACGTGAAGCAATGACGTAATTCTCAACCCGCACGTGAAGCAATGACGTGATTCACAACCCACACGTGAAGCAATGACGTGATTCACAACCCGCACGTGAAGCAATGACGTGATTCACAACCCACACGTGAAGCAATGACGTGATTCACAACCCACGCGTGAGGCAATGACGTGAGTAAAGGTGGAAAAAAAATTATATTTTCAGAACCTCCAGACTTTCGACCGTACTTCAAGCCACTGTCCTTGACAGTGGCTTGAAGTACGGTCGAAAGCTTGGAGCTCCTGGGTCCACTTTTCCCGGCGAGTTTCCGTGAATTATACAAATGAAGAAAATCAGAATTATAGAGATCGCTGGAAAGGGGGCTATCGCTGGAAAGGGGCTGTCGCTGGAAAGGGGCTATCGCTGGGAAGGGGCTATCGCTGGAAAGGAGCTGTCGCTGGAAAGGGGCTATCGCTGAAAAGGAGCTGTCGCTGGGAAGGAGCTATCGCTGGAAAGTGGCTATCGCTGAAAAGGAGCTATCGGTGAGGAGCAGCTATCGTTGGAAAGGAGCTATCGCTGGAAAGGGGCTATCGCTGGGAAGGAGCTATAGCTGGAAAGGGGCTATCTATCGCTGGGAAGGAGCCATCGCTGGAAAGGGGCCAATAAAGTCTTATACAACTGAACGTGTACTGAGTGATCTTCCACACATCGAGTGTTGCTGTAAATATATCCCGTATTCGCAGGGAACTTCTGGTTTCCAGTGGACGCAGAGACTGCAACACAAAATCATGTCCAACACAAGAGTACACGGCAACACACTGATGCAACACAATCCTCGGGCGCGTGACACAACGCATGGCAACGATGCTACGACTGGACACATTGCAGTCGAACATAATCATCTTAACAACGAAGCAAACGCGCAACACAAGGGCCTTGTGAGGTCGACGTGATCCCCACAACGTGCGGCAAACATGACGGGAACAACACACTGGATGCAGAGAGAGTCGTAGCGTGATGTATTCTATATGTGGTAAGCGACATGTGTATACACAACCACCCCGAGGCGAGACATGCCATCATGGAGCGACGCAAGAAGGCAAAAGATGCCACAGCATTGCAATACACATGGTACGTGACGGCATAACAATGCAACACACGGGAAAATGACACCATCAGCACGCAACACAACGGACGTAAAACACCATAATGATAAAACTCTCCATTCAGTCATACGACAACATACCGACGCAACACACTACCCATACGACAGGATGAAGACGCAGCACATCGGACAAGCGACGACACAAAAGAGACGCACCGCGCCGGACACAGAACACCTCAAAGACGCAACACATCCGCCGCACGAAGTCGCAACACACCAGCCACACGACAACGACAAGACGCAACACACCAGCCACGCGGCGGCGACGACAACAACGACAAGACGCAACACAACACCGGACGTAAGGCATGACTCTTTGGCGAGCGTTGGTGATCCAGACCACAACACTTTCCTTCCTTTCAGCCAACGATCAGCAATCAGCCAAGTATTTACTTTCTCCGGACACCGTCGCTGTGTACCGGACCCAGGGAAACCCCGGGCCTAAATATAGATAAGAAGTGCATAATGTGTTCGCTGACCTCAGTGTTATGGCGGAGCGAGTTACAACACCCAGCCAGCCACCTCTTGCCGTGAAAGTGGCAAGAAGTAATTGAGGTTATCACAAGACCCGTGAAAACACGAGTAAAATTTTTTTTTTTTTCCTTTTTTTTTTTTTCAACGAAAGTTTTAGTGTAAATAGCTTTTAAAGGATTTGGGTGACCCCGACTGAGATTGGATTCTATCGATGAGGACTATAAGGATGGTGGCTGAGGCGTGGGGACAGGCGAGAGGTGCAGCCAACAGCATTGACACCGAAGAGACGAGAGGTAAAATCAAGCCGTTGCTTTTTCTTCGGCTCTGGAGCCACAAAGAACCCTCAGGTACTGGAGGCCAACTATAACAATTGAGCCTCCTGAACATACAAGTCCCTGAAACAAGATGCCCCCCCCAAATATAAACTAGACCGATCTTGGAGAATATTCTAACACCAGTAAGTTTCACCATATTATGTCTACCACTGAAATATCAAAGCTTCGTGAATGAAGGGAATATGAGAACCCTTGAAGCCTTCCCAAAAAACAGAAGGAATTTCAAAACTACAGAGGTACCCTGGCACAGGGTAAGCTCCTCTATATGTGTAGTGGTGAAAAGGACGGTTCCTTCAACTAGAAAACGAGAGAACACCCACAGGAAGACACAGCAATGTGAAGAAGTAAAGGAAGGGGTGAGCGCGTGGCTAAAAGGGGAAGTGGTAACAGGTGGTGATGAAGTGAGGAGGAGATGGAGTGAGTGTTACGAAGGACTGTTGAATGTGTCTGATGACAGGGCGGCAGATGTAGGATGTTTGGGTCAGGGTGGAGTGCGAAGTGAGGCAGTCATGGAGAGTGGTTTGGTGAAGAGAGAAGTGGTGGAGAAAAGCACATCAGTGATGACAATCTTCGATACCCCTGTCACCTCAGCGTCACTCTGAACAAATTTGTAACCTTCATAGACACGCACTCAAGTGTAACGCAATCATGTGTTTACCTCTGTGGGCGAGATAATCCTACGCACCCCAGGGTCGTGCATTTTGTGTTGACACCGCGCCCGCAGGACTTTAAAACCAGGCACCTCAAAACCGAGTTTGTAACCTCCATGGCCAACGTCCACAAGCGTGAACAAGATGAAATCCCTGATAATGTCGAGCCCAAGGAATGGAAAGGCCCTAGAGATAGAATGGTCCCTGGAACCCATTGGACCACTGAATATGGATGTCCTGGGAGGAAAAAAAAATAACTGGGTCTCGCCAACCCGCAAGCAAAATGGTGATCGTGGGAGACAGGGCTAGACCATGGGAGCCCCAGGTAATATACGGGTCGTAGCTACACAAGAGATCTGATGTGATGCGCACACTCCTGTCGTATAACCCACTGTCCTACCCACCCACCCACCCCAAGAACAAATAGGTCTTTACCTTCTATAACAAGTTAAAGCCAATTTGATGGGAGCGGTCTTAAGGAATACAAAAAGCCCTTGGAGTATGAAAGGATTCGAATAAACCTGTCTCCTTCGTGGAATAAATTCATCCATGGAACACTAACTCTTGCCAAAAGAAATCAGACGACCAGATTAAATCTAAGACACAATACATTGGGATAACTCTAGGCAGAGGAGTGTTAGATCTCCTTTCCATCCCATGCAATTGCTGATGGCAGGCGTCCCTTGTAGATGATACATGGGAACTGAAGAATGTATTCACCTAAAACGCACGTCAATCCTCTGGAAATCTAATCTAAACTGATAATCCTTTGTCAAGCATGAGAGGGCACTCGACTCGGAGGACTTTGACATGAACATTCCAGGAGCAAAGTGAACTCGAAGCTTCCAGGCATCTGGAAAATGGAAATTCCCAGAATAGGGAGGCCAGGCAAGAAAAAAAAAAATTGAGGATTCCAGAGCACCAGGGTCCTCTAAACATGCGAGATCTGCGGAACATGGAAGATCCTGAATACTGTAAGAAACTGGGGCTTAAGTGGCTCTATGTTTAGTGGCTCCTGGAACGAAAATAAACCCTGTAAACACGGTGGCAACCCCCCAAGGACAATGAAAGTTCCATGACATGGAAGACACAGGACCCAAGCGTCTCTGGAACGGGTGTTCCCTGAGGACATGATGACTCTATTATAAACAATGGAGAATAAGAAGTAAAGAAAATGGAGTCCCATCAGTAATTCAAGACCCTTGGAAAATGGAAGCTTACATAATAACACGCTCCCTCGCTGGATCCGTCTGACTTAAAAGTTTATAGACACGTAACACGAGTAGTCCTCTGGAGAATTAACCACGAGACAGTTGCTGAGTGAAAACATTCACGTACATAAGAAGAGACACGTAAGACTGAGTGAAAGCACTCACGTACATAAGAAGAGACACTTAAAACTGAGTGAAATCGTTCACATACATAAGAAGAGACACGTAAGACTGAGTGAAAGCACTCACGTGCATAAGAAGAGACACGTAAAACTGTGTTGGTACTTCCAGCAAATGACACAACGAGAGGTTTGACAGGGCCGATGCAGCGTCGATCACTCAGGTAAAGCTTAACGAACACACTGTGTGGTTCAAGCACAGCTGCTGTAGTCTACGGAGGCAGGCAGAACACCACCGCCTGTGTAATAAAAAAAAAAAGAAGAAAAGTGTGACACTATTCACATCTCCGATACATACGGTGGCTTCTAGATCTATATCACAACGAATAACTCAAAAAAGTTTCCAGGAGCTGAAAACCATTACGTTATAGCCACTCTAACGTAAAGGTCATCTCGTATGCTCAAAACAGTTTGCTTCGTACATCATAATTATGATTTCTTATCATTTCTTTTTTTTCCCCATCATAGTTAATATCTTTTATTATATTTCTTTTTTTCCCCCATCATAGTTAACATCTTTTATCATTCTTTTTTTTTCCCACCAAAAAAAAAAAAACTAGTGCCGGAGTCCCTCTTTTTGACTCACTGCAAATGGTCATTCCAGTGGGGGAGTGTGTCTGTTCTCCCAGTGGTCGTGTGATTTATTTCTGTTGTCGTGTTTGCGTCTTGCCAGGAGCCTCGATAAGCATTTTGTGCCGTGGGTGAAACAACTTTCTTGTTGTTTGAGGTAATTTAGGTTTATACGTTACACACACACTCAAATCTTTAATACATATATATATATATATATATATATATATATATATATATATATATATATATATATATATATATATATATATATATATATTTCAAACTATTCGCCATTTCCCGCATTAGCAAGGTAGCGTTAAGAACAGAGGACTGGGCCTCTGAGGGAATATCCTCACCTGGCCCCCTTCTCTGTTCCTTCTTTTGGAAAATTAAAAAGAAAAACAAGGGGGGAGGATTTCCAGCCCCCCGATCCCTCCCCTTTTAGTCGCCTTCTACGACACGCAGGGAACACGTGGGGAGTATTCTTTCTCCCCTATCCCCAGTGATAATATATTTATATATATATATATATATATATATATATATATATATATATATATATATATATATATATATATATATATATATATATATATATATATATATATATATTCTATATGTTCATTATACTTTGTCGTTGTCTCCCGTGTTAGTGAGGTGGCGCAAGGAAACAAACGAAAGAATGGCCCAACCCACCCACATACACATGTATATACATACACGTCCACACACGCACATATACATACTTATACATTTCAGTGTATACATATATATACATACATAGACATATACATATATATACACATGTACATAATTCATACTTTCTGCCTTCATTCATTCCCGTCGCCACCCCGCCACACATGAAATGACACTATTTATCAAATACGAAACGAATGTACATTCAGCACTCACTAGGTTTCTGTCAGCTTTTTTCAATTTTCTTCACAACACGTTTAGCTTCATCAGATAAAATGTGAATCAAATGTCCTACATTCACCGTCATTTTATTCCTGAAATGCACGAGACACTTCGGGCACACGAGCATCGCCCATCTTCAACAAGATATACTCACACATTCCATCAAGACAGCCACCCTCTTCCCTAAGACACCGTCGGAATTACTCTGACGTTCAAATGTCCCCGTCTTTGCCGCCCTATCATAGACACCTTGACTTCTCCACAACCTCCTCAATGCACCCCTAAGACCTCAGCAGCCACCCTCACCCACCCTGTGGCTCACTTCAGGCCCCAAAGCCACGTGGGCCAGAGGGTGGCTCACGTGGGCCGTAATATTCTCTCTCTCTCTCTCTCTCTCTCTCTCTCTCTCTCTCTCTCTCTCTCTCTCTCTCTCTATCTATCTATCTATCTATCTCTCTCTCTCTCTCTCTCTCTCTCTCTCTCTCTCTCTCTCTCTCTCTCTCTCTCTCTCTCTCTCTCTCTCTCATATATATATATATATATATATATATATATATATATATATATATATATGTCAGTTGTATATCAACTGACTATTATATTTCTTGTATCTTCCCTGATGATATGATCATCACAGGAAAGTGCACTTGGAATCTTACCGTGTTTCACTTCCCTCTGTGTGTGTGTGTGTGTACGTGTGGAGAGAGAGAGAGAGAGAGAGAGAGAGAGAGAGAGAGAGAGAGAGAGAGAGAGAGAGAGAGAGAGAGTGCCAGATGTTACCCAACTCTACGTGATCGAGGTTACTCGAGTGATAAGTCACCAGTGGCAAGGCTGTAACCCATCGTCACTTTGACGGAACTCATGAAGTACAGTCTCGTCAAAGAGCTCCTGGCTTCAGATGAGTCCTTCCTGTCCCTCCTACTGAGCGTAGCGCAGAGTAAAAACCTGCAGGAGCACCTGGAGAAGGGGTCCTGGGGTTATACGGTTATGAGGAGTGGGTTAAAGGGCGTTGTTGGAGTGTGGCTGCACCTGGTTACACCGCGAGATAGGTAAATTCTCACCTCTGGCTAGGCTGCTCCATCGTCAACGGAGAGGAGGCACCTCTGGCTAGGTTGCTCCATCGTCAACGGAGAGGAGGACTGTCACGCTCAAGAACTTTTCACCACAAAGGAGTGGATCACTCATTTCCCTGCTACTGATATTAGCGCAGCCTTGTAACTGCAGGAACCCGGTAAAAGTGGTCCTTAGGTCTTGGATTTGTGTGTGTGTGTGTGTGTGTGTGTGTGTGTGTGTGTGTGTGTGTGTGTGTGTGTGTGTGTGTGTGTGCAGGCAAAGAGTGGTGAAAGAGTGGGGTAAATGATACTTTGTGATCGGGGCCTGAACATGAAGGAGGGTGTGAGACGTGCACGGGATAAGACCAAATTGGAACGATGTGGTGTAAAGGCCGTGAGGCGCTATCATCGGGCTAAACAGGGAATATGTAGCTGTCAGGGGAAACCATGGAGAGGTTATGATCTCGGTGTATTAAACACGACAGCTGGAGAGTGGATGTGAACGAGAGGTTATGCCATAGTCTATTTCCGGCACTACTTCGATGACGAGGGAAAAAGCGTACAAATATGGATAATGTATATATATATATATATATATATATATATATATATATATATATATACATTGGAAAGGATCACAATTTTGCGCGTGATCAAGATATTGGATCCAATGAGTCCACGGGGAAAATGAAAACTTGCCGCATTTCATTTTCCCCCGTGGACTCATAGGAGTATATATATATATCTTTCTTTTTCTTTCGTACTATTCGCCATTTCCCGCATTAGCGAGGTAGCGCTATGAACAGAGGTCTGGGCCTTTTTTGGAATATCCTCACCTGGCCCCCTTCTCTGTTCCTTCTTTTGGAAAATTAAAAAAAAAAAAACGAGAGGGGAGGATTTCCAGCCACCCGCTCCCTCCCCTTTTAGTCGCCTTCTACGACACGCAGGGAATACGTGGGAAGTATTCTTTCTCCCCTATCCCCAGGGATAATATATATATATATATATATATATATATATATATATATATATATATATATATATTTTACTCCAGGAAAATTGCCTTCATTACGAGTGAAAATGAGTGTAGTGGGATGACTCTAACAGATTCCTGGCCACAAATCATCTTCGGTGCGTTTAAAAATAATGCTGGAAATCCCTCCGATTAAAAATGTCTCGAGACAGATCACGTAACGTTTGTGCTCATTTCAGTCTTTTCTCAACATTTCCTCACATTTTTCTTTTTTTCTTTTGAAACTCATGACATTTCATTGAACATAAACATCCAATGGGACTTTTGTGAATATTTTTTCATCTTTTTTTTTTTCTTTTTCAAAATCTCCTGGTGACAGTTAAATCCATATCATCTTACAAGTAACTTTTATCTTTAGATCTTTACAATCACTGAGTTACTTCATCGTCCAGGTATTGTGTTACCTCAGAGGTTGGTTTGTCATGGAGGCATACACTGCTATCCTCGAAATTTCAGATACCCCGATGAAACACCATAGACATATCATACGTGGTATATGTGACCATTCTGACTCACACCTTCTGACAGATGCCATGGTTTATGAAGTGACGTCGCTGCCATCCAGAGCTAGACGCTCACGTCTTGGAAGTCAAAACAGTTGTATATCACCCTGAATGAGCCTGATTGTTCGTAGAACGCTTTGAAAGGCTGCGGGAAATGACCTCTGCGTTATCCCTTTTCGATCTATGGCACTCTTTCCTTTTGGAGTATGAGATCCTTAGCTTGTGTTGTGCTTGATAGTTGAGTACGAGGGTACGACCCATGAGTACGAGGGTAGGACCCATGAGTACGAGGGTAGGACCCATGAGTACGAGGGTTCGACCCATGAGTACGAGGGTAGGACCCAAGAGTATGAGGGTAGGACCCATGAGTACGAGGGTAAGACTCATGAGTACGAGGGTACGACCCATGAGTACGAGGGTAGGACTCATGAGTACGAGGGTACGACCCATGAGTACATGGGTACGACCCATGAGTACGATGGTACGAACCATGAGTACAAAGGTAGGAACTATGGGTACGAGGGTAGGACCCTTGAGTACGAGGGTACGACCCAGGAGTACGAGAGTTCGACCATGAATACGAGTGGAAGACCCATGAGTACGATGGTACGACCACGACTTCGATAGTAGGACCTATGAATACGATGGTACGACCACGACTTCGATAATAGGACCTATGAATACATGGTACGACCCTTGAGTACGAGGGTACGACCCGTGAATACGATGGTACGATCATGAATACGATGGTAGGATCCACGAGTACGATGGTACGACCCATGAGTACAAAGCTACAACCCATGAGTACGAGGGTACGACCCTTGAATACCAGAATACAACCCATGAGTACGAAGGTACGACACTTGAGTTCGATAATACGACCGATCTCAAAAGTCGTATCATCAAGGGGTCAGCATGTCATACCGTATACCCTCTCGCAATCAGGGTATACTGTGATATACTCAGTGGCAGAACACTGTGGTAAAAGACCACAGTGTGCTTGATGATGATAAATATATATATTACTGGCTTCGTGTGTTACATCTGGGGTTTGGGTGAGTTTGGGGTCTGGGTTAGATTACGGTGGGCTAGATTAGGGTTAGAATCACGTTACGTCACCTTAAGTTACGTCAAAACGTTGCGACAACGTAGCGTTGTCCTCCGACTGCAGAGAAGTTCGTTCTAAAGGGGGTCTTAAAAAAAGTACACCTGGCTTTTATGCCGTTCTTGATCGGCGTTCCCCCACCACTGTGGTGCCACTTACACGCAGTTCAGTGTTGCCGGTTCTAGAAAACAAAATACCTCTTGCTCATATATTTCTTTGGGTTTCGCAACCTTTCTCTCTTACCAATTGAGATATGATTTTAGTCAACAAACAAATTAATCTAAATCTTTTATATATATATATATATATATATATATATATATATATATATATATATATATATATATATATATATATATATATATTTCTATGAGTCCACGGGGAAAATGAAACACGGTAAGTTCCCAAGTGCACTTTCGTGTAATAATCACATCATCAGGGGAGACACAAGAGAGAAATATAACAGTCAGTTGATATACATCGAAGAGACGTAGCTAGGATTAGAGCACTGTTAATCGGTAAGATGTGAACATCATATGTAATATACCACCACAAGGACCTTTTGAGACGGTTATGGTAGATAAGATGAGAGACGCAGAGACCAGCGTGTTCAGATGCAGGAAGGCATATACTGCACATGCTTCAGAGGAGAAAAGAGGCGCTGAGAACGTCAGACACGTACGCAAATTGAAATATTCGTCGAGTTGGATTAATCTCCCACTGCATCTACGACTGCTTCTTCAGCTGCTCTTCCTGGTACATCAGTCCATACATTAAGGATCTTGTCGAGGGGAAAAGACTTGTGCTCCGTTCGAAGTAAGGTAATTACTCAATCGTCTTGTATCATGAAATCAGACTGATCTAAGCTTGAATTGCAGCTTAGATCAAGTCTGTCGAAATCATTCGATTGTTATCTTTATACTTCTTTTTGGAGTACCTGTATGACGTCAACCTCTTAACCTTCTCTCTTATTTTCTCACTAAATAAGTTGAGGTCGTCCCAGCTGGCTCTCGCAAAAGTCGCTTCACAATCAGGGAATCAAGCGTGCAGTTCGCCGTTCTTGTCTCTCTCTCTCTCGCCAGTCGTTTTCCCTCAAGTACGGTGATCAAAAGCTGAACACAGTCATCGAGGTGGGGACGCGCCGGAGAACTGTAAAGGCTCAGATAGAATTCTCTTATTTATCATGCCTAAAAAAAAAAAAAAAAATTTTTTCCTCGCCTTTTCCATTTCGTGTTCGCATTGCTTTCTTAGCTTCGGGTGACTGGAGAGCATTACACCCAAGTCTTTCCTCATTTACGTTATGCAGCTTAGAATGTATAAAAAGGACTCACACTAAGACCTTGTCTTTTTGTCTAGTTTGCCACCGCTGTGTGAGACTTCCCACCTGTTTTATGGTACAATTAGATTGTCTTCTTGTGAGCCCAGCGGCTTCCAGCCGTAGACGTACGCCAGTTTCTGTTTGATCTTTGACTTCCCACCCCCTGAATGTCGTCTTCAGATCCTGATACCTTATAACACTGTCCATCACCATCATCAATATGTATCAGAAACAGAAACAGTCCTAAGATTGGACCCCTGATACCTTATAACACTGTCCATCACCTTCATCAATATGTAATACCTTATAACACTGTCCATCACCTTCATCAATATGTATCAGAAACAGAAACAGTCCTAAGATTGGACCCCTGATACCTTATAACACTGTCCATCACCATCATCAATATGTATCAGAAACAGGAGCAGTCCCAAGATTGGTTCCTGCGGCACAACACTCTGTTTACCTCTAGTCATTTCTGAGACATGGCGGTTCAGTCGCAACTCTTCGTTTCCGTCCAGACAAAAGAAAAAAATTATCTTAACCAACGATCTATAAAAACGCCATCTATGCCATGGGACTTACAACTTATTACTTATAACCTCTAATGAGGTGTCTGTGTCGACTAATGAGGTGTCTGTGTCGACTAATGAGGTGTCTGTGTCGACTAATGAGGTGTCTGTGTCGACTAATGAGGTGTCTGTGTCGACTAATGAGGTGTCTTGTGTCGACTAATGAGGTGTCTTGCGTCGACTGCTCTCCGAACATTGGAAGACGTAACATCATCAACTGCTTTACTTTCGTCCCACAGGTCGATCATTTACTCCAAAGATGACTCGTGGATTTATTACGTAGGAGCGATTGCTTGGAGGACCACGATGTGAATCGTTGATGAGGTGGTGATCCACCGCACGATTTGCACTTTTCTCACGACTGATGGCTTTCCATAAGTGAGCCAGGTAATTGGGCAATACTTCACCCCAGTCGGGGACGTACTATCTATTTTTGGAATATCGGTATTACTATGGCAAACTCCCAGTCCTGGGGAAACGTTTCCTGTAAGCCATGAGCAGTCATGGGTTCAAGTTTATTTTCTCTGTTTTTTCAGAGATGACGTTCTATTTCGCTTTCACTCCGTTTGATGATGGCAGTGTATCTTAATCGTGTTCGTCAGTACGTGGCAACTTGTTCGTCGTCCGCTGCAGCCGGTATACGAGTGGTGTCCTCGGTACTGTGACACATGATTATGACTCAAAATCTTCTTACCATATCTTCGTCGCCATTTGAATCGCTAAACTATCGTTTTAAGTAAACAATGGATCAACTGAGGGACTAATCATTGTTTGGCAACCCTTTCTGAAGTTGCCCTGGCTTCCTCTATCCCCAGTTGAGCAATATAAACTTCATATTAATGTTAACTTTGAGGTGCGTCATTTTTTTTCTTCTTATGGCAAAATTACGCATTATATTTCATCATGTCGACTTTTGCTTCGTCTTGGAGTCTCGCGTGTTATTTGCTGGAACATAAGATAGTCCCCTCATCCTAGCGCTCTACTGCTCTGGGCTAATTCTAAAAACTGACCTCTTACTCTTACCCACGCACACGTATCGCCCTCCTACCCTGAGTTCCTGATGAACTTATGCCAAGTTATGCACACATCATTATCGTCTGCAACGTCATCCCACCTGGCCCTTACCCACGCATCCACCACTGTCAAGTTGACCAACATCACCAGGAGTTTACCGTCAATGTAATCTGTCTGTAATCACTTGTACCAAACCCTTCTCCAAACCGCGGCAATCATTCAGAGACGAAAGCCTCACACGGAGCGAGAATCAAGTCTAGTATGCTCGTGTCACGAGTTGGTTTCTTGGGGGATGACGTGAGAGCAGTACCAATCAAACTCGTGTCGAGTCCACGCCCAGATCGACTGGAAAGGGAATCTCCTCACTTTCATACCCACACGGTAAAGGGAACAAGATATCCTAGTATGATGGACTAACTTCCCTTACAGCTCTCCATCGACTGGTCATAAAGATCTTTTTCCGTCTTCCGATGGCGTGGGTATGCGAAGCGGGGTCCCCTGTTGATTTCCATCCCACTGTTCACGAAGAGCATACCATTCCCTTCAGAGGTGACTGATCATATACCTTAATATAACAGCATTGAATAGACAATCTATTCTAGTCTTCTTCAGTTTGATGATCAATCTCTCTCTTTTAACATCCATGAAAATGCTGTCGATATTACCGACAACAATCACAAGGATTAATGCTAGCTCTGAGACATGTAGACACACATCATTGTGTGGTGTAGGGGGTTTAGCGTTCCTGACCGTGACGCATTCACGGCCCGCCCAGGGTCGAGCGCATAGGTTCGAATCCTGGTTGCGGCGGTCGGTCTACAGTCAACCCACCTGTTCATCTACCCATAGAGGGTTGGTGTATATATATATATATATATATATATATATATATATATATACATACGAATAAAGTGTATATGAACGAGCACCTTAGCCTAGCGGTTAGCATGCCTGCCTCTTGCGCAAGGGGTCCCAGGTTCGATCCTGGCTGATGGAGCTTTGTATGATATATATATATATATATATATATATATATATATATATATATATATATATAGAGAGAGAGAGAGAGAGAGAGAGAGAGAGAGAGAGATTCAACAGGACGGCCTTGATTAGGACCTCAGCGATTTCCTTTTTCTCTTAACATTGACCGACGTGACACGGGGTAGAACATGCCCCAGTCAAGGCCATCTCGAGCGGGAAGAAAAAGATGAATATAAAGAGAATACATAAATGAACCAGGGCTCCCCAGGCGTCGGGAGACCTGGCTGGCTAAAGGTAGAGAGGTAAGAGGAAGAGGGAAGGACGGTGGGAAGAAGAAAATTCCACAGCTCAGCTGTCGGGGGGGGGGGGGGGGAAGACAGCGCAGCGGTGCATCCTCGAGTGTCTGGTCACCTCACAAAAACGGGAGGAAGCAGCATTCTTCGTGTCCAAGCCTTGGTGGCGGGGACACATACAGCACTCGCAGAAATGATGGAGAATTTTCGCAAGAAGTGCGAATGAAGCTTTTTAAATGACGGTTTAAAGAGCATTGAAGTAATCAGAGATAAACATACATAGCATAAATATTCGCCATTTCCAGCGTTAGCGAGGTAGCGTCGAGAACAGATGACTGAGCCAGAGAGGGAATATCCTCACTTGGCCCCTTCTCTGTTTCTTTCTTTAGAAAAGTAAAACCTGGAAGGGAGGATTTCCAGGGAATACGTGGGAAGTATTCTTTCTCTCCTATTCCCAGGCATGATATATATATATATATATATATATATATATATATATATATATATATATATATATATATATATATATATATATATAAAAGGTAAAGCTGATGAAACAGAGTCATGGTTGGGTTCTTTGATGAGGATGACGAGGTTGGGGTTTTACACAACCTGACACACACACACACACACACACACACACACACGACTACCATGTTCTCTCTCCTGACACTCGCCTCAGCGCGCCGTCATACCCCCGCCTAACTCGGGTTGAGAAAAAACGTAGCTTCACACGGCAGCGGCGGTGGTGGCGGCCACATACACACATACATACACACATGCTTACATACTTGACCAGGCGAGCACAAACGCTCAGCGTGTTGCCCGCCGCGCGAGTGTCTCGGACCGCCAAAAATAGACGAGGGAATGTATGAAGGTGTGTGTGAGTGTGTGTGTGTATGGAGGTGAACATGTCGCCTGCCTCACTCACTGCGCGGGTGTGGCCAGAGGGGAGGAGCGCCGAGCGGGCAATTTCCAACCGTACTTATCGCGATTTTACTCCACGATTACCACCCATTACCATAAGACATTGTGAAGGACAGTGGTGAACACCGCTTGCTCGTGGCTGCCTCCATATTTACCGATCATTTGGCCATGACGCTGTACGTGTAACGTGTGACTGCGAGACCGTGCGAGCCGGCCATACCGATGCACCGCCTTCTCGAAACGCTAGATTAACCTTTTTTTCTAAAGACAACGAATTTCTATATATCTTTTTTTTATTATTGCTTTTCTGTGTAGTGTTCGGTGACTTTATGTACGTGTTTTGATGCTAACCTCTGTCACGCTACGATGCGGTCCCGCATCTTGCTACCTGCCTTTGCCCGCCTCCTCCTCCTCCGCCTCCCGAGGCGGAGCGCCTCACCTCCCTCCCTCCATCCCTCCTCCGGTCGGAGCAGCGAGACCCGGGGAGCCCCGACCCCACCAACCCCGAGGCGTCGTTGTGGTCGCACTTTGAGGTCACTATGTCGGTGCTCGTCGTAACCACGGGTCGTTACCTGAAGAGTTCACTATCATAGCTCCCGGCGTCCTGTGTCGTCACGTTCACACGTTCGCTCGGGTGTCCGACAGAACGGAAATTACATTACAGTTCCTGTGCTGCGTGTGACGGGATCTTAGCATTACAGAAACACACGTTTGTGAAAGACGAAAAAAAAAAAAAAAGATCTTGCGAGCCATTCTCCATCGTTTTCTTCACATTTTCTTTCCTAGATTCTCCGAAGAGGGGTGACTCTTCAGAAGAGGTGCTGAGTGCTTGCTCGTTAAATGCTGGGTGTTCGCAGAGCTTGTTCGGAACGTGATATGTGAACGCGTCTGTGTGGTTGGGCGTTAGTGTGCACGTGTGATTGATGGATTAGCTTTATTTCTTTTTTTCTTCAATTCGCTGAACTTCACCTCTTTTAATTTACTTCGGTATGATACAACTCTATAAATTTCTTGACACTGCTCTCGTTCATTGGTTTCTTTCCTCGCCTTCATTACAGCAGACCACACAACTCTTGTTACTAAAGATGTATTCATGAGCACCTTTAATTCATCATCTTCCTTGTTTATCATGGCGTCTTATTGATGGTCTTATCTTACTGTCTCATCTTTCCATAAGGGTAACGAAAAATGAATTAAGAGATACGAATACCGATACCTCAAATGGTTCACAAACCTGATGGTTGTGATTTGGGTCTCCTCCGCTCCTCCTCTTACTCTCCTACTCTCTCTCTCTCTCTCTCTTAAAATCACCTGCAAACACAATGAGGTATGAATCGAGTCCATCTGTTCAATCATTTACACGGATCAGGAATTCAAGTGGCACCCAAGACAGAGCCTTGTGGAACGCCATTCCTTACCTTAATGTGGATAACTGTGACGCGTCATCTACTCCCGTCCGTTTCGGTAACCATCGATTGCATTAAGGCCTTCTCTTATGTCTAATATCCTTCATATATTTGGACGTGTTTGGTGTGTGTGTGTGTGTGTGTGTGTGTGTGTGTGTGTGTGTGTGTGTGTGTGTGTGTGTTTGTAAATAAATAGATAAAAAATGGTTTCTTAAAAATGGGCAGCGATTCGGTCGAAGATACAGGAGAGGCATTACAGATACTACAGAACTGGAAGGTCATAATAGTAACCAGTAAACTAATTACGAAAGAACGAGTGTGCGTGTGTGTGTGTGTGCGTGTGTATGTGTGTGTGTGTGTGTGTGTGAGAGAGAGGAGGGTGTTTAGCCTCGCCTCTCCATCACACAAAATTCACCATTGCCTGAGGTGTGGTCAGTCTGAGGTCCGCTTCTACCTTGCTGAAAAATGCTCACTTTTACATCACATCTGACACTTTTCTTGCCTCCTTCCTCCTCCTCATCCCGTAATGCCCTCTTATTACCCAGCTTCAGTGCACTGCGAAGAACCATTGTATGTTAACATTCTTGTGGTTCCTTAAGAATATACAGGAAGTTATTATGTATTTTTCCTTATGTTTAGCCGAGACGGCACGGGCAACTCATTAACGCTATATATATATATATATATATATATATATATATATATATATATATATATATATATATATATATATATATATATATATATATATATATATATATATATATATAAATATATATATAAATATATATATATATATATATATATATATATATATATATATATATATATATATATATCATATACATATTATATACATATTATATACATATTATATATATCATATATATATATATATATATATATACACGTTTCATCGACCAACTCCATAGGAAAGGATGAAAATGAAAAGCTGGGTGGACTGTGGACAGACTACCGCGAAGCAGGATTTGAGCCAATGTGGCCTTGATCCCGGGCGGCCCGTGCACGCGCCACGGGTAGTAAACGCCACCTGTTATGCCTCTCATCATCTGCATATCCTCCGCTCCATTCCGTTCCGTTACCATTCTCGTGTCATTCCCCCACCTGGACCATCCGAGTCAGACATTCCTCAAGTAGAGTCACTATTATGATACAGACCATTTCAAACTGGGGGTCGTGTGTTCTTATCGTACATGCATCTTCGACACCTCCTCCCTTGCCCGCGCACTTCGAGACAGTATATCACTTATCTACCCTCCTCCACCCATGGTTATCCTCACGTAATTCCCCCGTCTGGCGTTTAGTTTGGCATGACGCCATCATTCTCTCTGATGGCACGACCGTTCCTGTAACCCGTTTCCAAGCGGTATGGTATCATGTCTTTTCCCATTATCCCGGAACCCATCACTTTGCATACGTCAAGTCTGGAATGTAGTGGTTATCTGTCTTGCTAATGCTACGGTTTGCCCAAGTACCTTTGCTATTTGTTATGCACTCGCTGTTTTTCGGCACTTTTTTCTTTTTTTTTGGTGCTCTTTTTTTTTGTCAGCACCCTTGGCAAATAGATTTAGGTACGTTTCCGTCTTATTTGGCAAGTCAATCACATACATCAGAAAACAGTAAATGTCTCAGTTCTGAGCCCTGGGGAACCCCATGTGTAAGGCTTTTTGGCAGCTAAACATTGTGTCGCTGACGTATGAAGTTTGTGTTTCCTATTTCGAGAGCAGTCACTCCATCTTTGTAGCTCCCACCCCCCCCAAAAAAAAACTGACTGACACCACCACCATCTTGCAAAGGCCTTGTGCACTCTTATGAATACGTGATCCAACACCCATATATTTTCTCTCCTAGATGTCGCTTGGCCTCTTGATATAAACCCCCCAAAAAAAAGATTCGCCGTTCTTGATCTCTTTCTTAACATCCATGCTCTCTCTCTCTCTCTCTCTCTCTCTCTCTCTCTCTCTCTCTCTCTCTCTCTCTCTCTCTCTGTTTCTTAATCATTTTCTCCAGTGCCTTGGAAACCCGCTCGCGTTAGCGACGGCGGTATTTAGCTCAGGGTTACCTCTCAGCCGTGTCTCCTGGAACATCGCTACGACATTAGTCCTCCCTCGTATGCCCGTTGAGGGAACCGTCCCTCATCGAGTGTGTGAGATCGTAAACAACATCTCCTGGTGGCTTGGCTGTAGGGCGCTGCCAAAACAACCTGCACAGCGGCTTGGCTGGAGGGTGATCTCAGCACGTTCCGTGAGATCAGATGTTAAGATACCATCTGGTCCATGAGCCTTGTGCTGGTTCACCTCCTGCGTCAAGTCTTCTCACGTCCGGTGGTTTCACTTCTGTGTTCTCCAGGCTACCTTACTCCGCGCCGCCTTCCACGGCACGGGTGGAAAACCCCCCCCCCTCCAGTTCCTCCAAGGTTGACGTCTTCCGAGACTCTTGTTCGTGTGTGTGTGTGTGTGTGTGTGTGTGTGTGTGTGTGTGTGTGTCCAAGTCTTCGCATATGTCCTCATCTGCGTCAAAACTTTTCCCGTCTGAGTTCTTTTAATCAAATTCTTCTCTCCTTTACTGATAAGTTTTCCTCTCTTAAATCTACGTGAAAATAGTTTCCAGGCGGGGCTGATCCTTTGATTGATCTACAACGCTTCGTCCGTAACATTCCCTGCTCCTTTCCCATCGTCTGGAGGCAGTAACACATCTGGCTCCCTTGTACCTCTCGAACCCTTTCTGTTATCTGTTTCTCCTCTATCTTCCCTACATTATATCTCTATGTGTCCTTGTGACAGTTTTACGTCACAAGAATTTGCCATTTTCTCTCCTATTTTTCCCTCTCCCTCTCCCTCATTTCCCTCCAGTGGTATCCACCTCACTATTCCATTAATCTAGATTTCACACTCCTCAATCCCAACGATTCGAAGTGCAGTTCCAGTGCCAATCTCCTTAAAGCAAAGATGTTTTCTTCTTTCCCTCCACATCCTGGAAGTCTGGACAGCTACTGGTCATCGTTAGACACAAATAACTATACCTCTTCTTCATGGATCATCGGATCATCTCATGTGATCATTCCTGTAATCCCACCTCCCACCTCCCCCTTATCCCAGACACAACCACAGTCAATCACCACCATCATCATCATCATCATCTTTTGGGTCTGCTCCGAGTCCAAACATTCTACGTTTCAGCATTCGGTTTTATTTGCATTCTTTTTTTTCCCCCACTGCTCCTCTTTTTTTTTTTTTTTCTTCATCAGCTTTTCTTATCATGCACACCAACTACCCTTCTGCCCAGCATGTTTATCTTCATCTACCCTGTGGACACAATGTTCTCTACCATGTATATCTACGGGTGGGTTGGCCCACCTGTTCTCATCTCTGTTCACCACAAGTTCGTCAGCGTTCTCGCTGTCAGCTGTCTGTGAATGAGATCGGAAAAAATTATGGTGCCTTTCATTAGCCTTGGTCTGTATCCACGTCCTAAAGATAATATATATATATATATATATATATATATATATATATATATATATATATATATATATATATATTTATATATATATATATATATATATATATATATATATATATATATATATATATATATATTTCATCTCTTGGGATAGGGGAGAGAGAATACTTCCCACGTATTCCATGCGTGTCGTAGAAGGCGACTAAAAGGGGAGGGAGCTGGGGGCTGGAAATCCTCCCCTCTCGTTTATAATTTTCCAAAAGAAGGAACAGAGTGAGGATATTCCCTTAAAGGCTCAGTCCCCTGTTCTTAACGCTACATCACTAACGCGGGAAATGGCGAATAGTATGAAATAATGTTCGGTAATGTACATCTCTTTTTTTTTTTCCTTTTCTGTTTCGTGTAAGATCTTTCAATCACTGGTTTTGCAAGCTGTCCTCTGCTTTCTGTCCTCATGTGTTACACACCTGGCTCTTCAGCTGGAGTGACTGAGATAGACTCAAGGGACACACACACACACACCTGCCCCTCACCTGACTCATTCCTCCTGGTAAAGCCTCCTCATACGCCAGAGTAACACGTATGAGGCCCCTGGAACAGAACATTTCGTTCCTCAGTTCTCTCTCCTCGTCAGAAAGTTCTTGCATTCGTTTTTTTTCCCTCCGTCTCTTTCAGTTTCTCACGCATGAGGGGGATAAACTCTTACTCATTTATAACAGAAATATAAACAATAACGACAGCACCTGTACTTACACACTTATACTACAGGCGACTTCTTTTTCTATATCCACTTATACCACATTCGTGGTCTTAAGATCCCGCCTTCACCTCTGCCGAACACCAACTGTCCACTCCCTGCCTCGGTCTTCTCACTGGAACCTAATTATACAAGCTGCCTCCTCTCCCCATTAAGAAAATCACCAGCTATAATCATTTGGACGGTCTCCAAGGGCGATGTTCATGGTAGATAGATAACGATAAACCACACGTGTCGCTCGCTCGCGGATCTTGAGTCTTCCCGGGAAACTTTCGTGCCCCCGGGAAACTTTCGTGCCCCCGGGAAACTTTCGTGTCAAATCGTTCAAAATTTCCATGCTTTCAGATTTTCTTTTTTTATTCTATATATCGTATACTTTCACCACAGTTCCTCCAGACACGTGCAAGTCTTGACTGTTTGACTTCCCGCCGCGGGGCGCTGCTCTTTTCACATCCACGCGACGAAGTCTTCTACGTAAGGGACTTCAGTACACACCATAAAGATGGCTGGTCATTTTCATTCCTCCTTCAGCGATCCTGACACAAGTAATTTAACACCCAAAGCACGGGTTTCAGGCTGAAACTTCGTGTCATTCTCACCTCGGAGCCTTCCCACTATGGACAAAAAATTTTGTGGTACCTCAGGGATCGTCTGATTAGAATCTCTTATGTCCTTTCACACTGGGCACATCCATTCCCAATCCGCCTCACCAAGACGCCTCTTTTAGCACTCTGGAAAGGCCTGGTGGTCTTCCCTGGACAGTTTTTACACAGACGTCGCTGGCCTGGAGGCCTCCGGCTGTGCTGAACATATAGCATCTAGGCTGGGGTGGTATCTAGAGGTAGACGGATGGCTGTTGGGGCCCCGAGCACCAACAGAATCAACTAAGGTTCCTTAGAGGCTTAATTTTACTACAATAATGATAAAAATAAAAGAAATTAACCATATAATGAAAGGAAGACAAAAAAAAATTTGAGGCGGAGGAAGGGAGGGAAGCGGAGGAACTAAAGTATGGGGTGCCGGAGTGCTGCCCAGTCTGCACTCCCCATAGTCCACAACTGATGGTATCCTACTGCCCTTCTAACAAACTTTTCTCTGCCTCATTTAATGGTTTGATCGATCTTGTCCTGGCGTTGGATGACCAGGGGACGAGGCGTACACCAGTCTCTCAAACCAACCCTTCCTCATAAATCTATTTCTGCTTAAATCACTGCAAAATCCATTTCGTAAGTCTTCAACATACAAAGCTCTCTAGTCTTGACCAAAGACGTTTGCAACAACTATTTTAATCCATTTTTCCTCTCTATTTTTCCTCTCATCTTCCTCGACCTGATTAATCTTAAGTTCATGAAGCCAATTTTTCTTTTCTTCGTCAACCTATTTTCTTCAAACTCATCTTACACAGAATCGCCTTTCATCCTTCTCTTTCCCACCTCCTCCCGACGAACCTCTGCTCTTTCCCTCTAATATCCGCGCCCAGGCTCTCCCAGGTTCCCTCCCAGTCACTGGGACAAAGCAGATGAGCCAGATCGTCTTTAAAGGAGTGCTCCTCTGAGCTTGATGTGCGTTCCTCACCTCCGTCTTGCAAGTATTCCTTGATTCAATCAGTTCGTAAAGAGACGACCCATTCTAGACCTCACCATCCAGCTATTACAACATAGTCTCTGTTATCCTTTCTCGAAAGCCTTCGAAACCCTCTTCAACTCCCGTTATAACATAAAAAAAGAATCCCATTCCTTTCCTTCAAATCCACAGGATGGTTATCTCGTTGTAAGGTACTGTATATACTGGTTATCTTCTCTCCCTATGTGACCCAACTCTGGTCCTCCTTTTCCTACACATCTCCAGAGCATTTGGCAGTTCGTGGCACAAGTCTCGAGAGCTGAAAATAAAAAGAATTTCCTCCTTTCCAGCTTCTCACTGTCCTCTAATGCACAGCTTCCTTTCCAGTCGCTCCAGCAAAGTAGACGCTGATGGAGCGACTGCTTTTCAGTCCTGGTGTCTCTCGTCTCGTCTCTTTTTTTCCCTCCCTGTAAACAGTCTTCTTCCCTCAACCTCTGAGGCTGCTCACTCCCATATCCCATGACCTCACTCGCCATTCTTTAACCCACTTTCCTATTCCTCCCCATTCTGAAATTAAAAAATCCCTCTCTTGATATATATATATATATATATATATATATATATATATATATATATAGTCATTGTTGAACACATCTGTTTTCTGATGACAGAGGCGAGCTCCAATACACTGGGTATTTTAGGTCAAAGTGTGGCCAGCGTTGAACATGCATTCCTTATAGGACACCATCATAAAATTTGAGTCTTACGTCTCGATTGTGTTAATGGAACACCTTGAACTGTGTGAATACTCGTGCGCGGGAATTAATACTGGAATCAGAGTGGTCGGTAGTGGCAGAGGAGTTGTGCTATTACCCCTTCTTCATGAGAAAAGGTACTGATGAGACGAGTTGGTAAGGTTAACAACGGTTGTCCCTGGTACGTTCCTGTGGATTGGGGGTGCGGTCATGATGTGTCCTTGTACCAGTCCATGTGGTAATAGATGGGGGTCATGAGGTTAGTTCTGGTACCTGTAATTCATGTGGAATGATTAGAGGTCATGTCAGGCTCGATTAGGCATGCGGTACTTCAGTGGTAGAGTGATGGTGATAGGTTGTTTCCTCGAAGAATGTATGTGAGAAATACTTAGAAAAGCAAATGGATTTGTATGTAGCATTTATGGATCTGGAGAAGGCATATGATAGAGTTGATAGAGATGCTCTGTGGAAGGTATTAAGAATATATGGTGTGGGAGGCAAGTTGTTAGAAGCAGTGAAAAGTTTTTATCGAGGATGTAAGGCATGTGTACGTGTAGGAAGAGAGGAAAGTGATTGGTTCTCAGTGAATGTAGGTTTGCGGCAGGGGTGTGTGATGTCTCCATGGTTGTTTAATTTGTTTATGGATGGGGTTGTTAGGGAGGTAAATGCAAGAGTCCTGGAAAGAGGGGCAAGTATGAAGTCTGTTGGGGATGAGAGAGCTTGGGAAGTGAGTCAGTTGTTGTTCGCTGATGATACAGCGCTGGTGGCTGATTCATGTGAGAAACTGCAGAAGCTGGTGACTGAGTTTGGTAAAGTGTGTGGAAGAAGAAAGTTAAGAGTAAATGTGAATAAGAGCAAGGTTATTAGGTACAGTAGGGGTGAGGGTCAAGTCAATTGGGAGGTGAGTTTGAATGGAGAAAAACTGGAGGAAGTGAAGTGTTTTAGATATCTGGGAGTGGATCTGTCAGCGGATGGAACCATGGAAGCGGAAGTGGATCATAGGGTGGGGGAGGGGGCGAAAATTTTGGGAGCCTTGAAAAATGTGTGGAAGTCGAGAACATTATCTCGGAAAGCAAAAATGGGTATGTTTGAAGGAATAGTGGTTCCAACAATGTTGTATGGTTGCGAGGCGTGGGCTATGGATAGAGATGTGCGCAGGAGGATGGATGTGCTGGAAATGAGATGTTTGAGGAAAATGTGTGGTGTGAGGTGGTTTGATCAAGTAAGTAACGTAAGGGTAAGAGAGATGTGTGGAAATAAAAAGAGCGTGGTTGAGAGAGCAGAAGAGGGTGTTTTGAAATGGTTTGGGCACATGGAGAGAATGAGTGAGGAAAGATTGACCAAGAGGATATATGTGTCGGAGGTGGAGGGAACGAGGAGAAGAGGGAGACCAAATTGGAGGTGGAAAGATGGAGTGAAAAAGATTTTGTGTGATCGGGGCCTGAACATGCAGGAGGGTGAAAGGAGGGCAAGGAATAGAGTGAATTGGAGCGATGTGGTATACAGGGGTTGACGTGCTGTCAGTGGATTGAATCAAGGCATGTGAAGCGTCTGGGGTAAACCATGGAAAGCTGTGTAGGTATGTATATTTGCGTGTGTGGACGTGTGTATGTACATGTGTATGGGGGGGGGGGGGTTGGGCCATTTCTTTCGTCTGTTTCCTTGCGCTACCTCGCAAACGCGGGAGACAGCGACAAAGTATAAAAAAAAAAAAAAAAAAAATATATATATATATATATATATATATATATATATATATATATATATATATATATATATATATATATATATATATGTGTGTGTGTGTGTGTGTGTGTGTACACACGCACACACACACAAACACACACACACACACAAACACACACACACACACACACACACACAACCTGCACAGAAAAATGAATCCCAAGTCTTTATCTTCATTACAGAGAGAATGAGGTGTGTTCAGAACTCATATAAAGTGTCAGAAACACATCTGTTCATATCTCCTAGACAGCAGGCGAAGCCTCACAAACACACTGGCTCATAATTCCCTCAGCACGCCTCAAAAGTGTCGGCCAGACGTTGATCCATGCAATTCCTCTATATATGGACACCATCATAAAACTTTTGAGTCTTACGTTCTCCCTCGACCTTGTGCTTCAATAGGACACCACCCTTGAACTGTGTGACATACCTACGTGACGCGGGGACATTACATACATGGGATATACCAGAGGTGGTCGGTAGGTAGGACAGAGGAGCCTTGTGCCTTCTACCCCTTCTTCAGGAGAAACAGCTACTGACGAAGACGCCAAGAGGTGGCAACAACGGTTCGTCCCTCGTACCGTTCCATGTGGAATGATACGGTCATGAAGTCTGTCCCTCGTATCGTTCTATGTGGAATGATGCGGTCATGAGGTCCGTTCCTCGTACCATTCCATGTGGAATGATGCGGTCATGAGGTCCGTTCCTCGTACCATTCCATGTGGAATGATACGGTCATGAGGTTCGTTCCTCCCTCATCCAATGACACTTAGTTCCAGACTTCCAGAGTTTCATTTTTTGTTTTTTCTCCACATCTTAACCGATGTCTCAGCTTTAGGAACGCGTGTCTGGCCTGAATTCATATTTGGATCCATTCCCACCACAAACCCGAGGGAATACTTCAGGTCTCATTGGATTATTCTTATCTGTTTTCAATGGACACCTCTGGTGCGTTTATTCTCACAAGAGAGCGAGCACAGTAGACTTCATCGACAGACCAGAGTGCGTGACATACTTCAACAAGATCAACAACCATCCATGCGAGACAGTAGCTTCAGGACAAGCGCCATTACTTCAGAGAACCGAGAAAGTTGGATGAAGCAATGGATGAAGATATCCAATTCTCTTTATGAATTTATCTATAAAGGTTGAAATATGATTTTTTTTCTTTTTTTTTCCAGGGCGGCGCTCAGGGTGAAATGTGGAAAGAGGTGGGGAGGGGGTGGTTGGGTGTTAAGCGTTCTCGAGTTGCCTAGCGGCGAGCGGAGCTTGCTATAAAAGCGAGGGTCGCTGGGGAGTCACCATTCACTTCTACTTTCGCCATCAACCATGCGGTTACTACAGGTACGCTCCTCCCTCCTTCCTCCTCCTCCTCCTCACCTTCGTACGACAACAAACCCACATGGAACATTTTTATGGTGCGAGTTGCCACACCGAAAGCTACAGCCACAGACTATACCCTCCGTGCCACTGAGGCTATCCTAATCTCTCTCTCTCTCTCTCTCTCTCTCTCTCTCTCTCTCTCTCTCTCTCTCTCTCTCTCTCTCTCTCTCTCTGTGATGAGCATACATTCTGTCCTATTTGGGGGGGAGGTAACTATTCTCGCTCTGAGAGCAGAACTGCTTCTTGTAGCTAATCAGGGAAGCGACTAATGATTCTGGAAACTAAGTTACCAACACTTACGACCAAGGGAGACCTCTTTGCCCCTGGAATCAGTTCCTGGAACACAAACCAACTTGTAACCCGATACGATCTGTATATACCAGTGACAAAGTCACAGGTGTTCTTGAAGACAGATGGCCAACTGCTTGCCCAACGAATACGTGACTATCACTCATGACCTCCTGAGTATTCCTGTTACAGGTCATCGACCCTCAAAGCCCCAAGAGGACCCGTCTGCCCCAGTAACTGGCCTGCTCCATCAACAAGTCCCAGATGACCTGTCTGCTGCAGTTACAAGGTCACCTATCCTCAAAACCAACGATGAAAGATGACCAGCTTGTTCTATCTACAGATCCCTCAAAGTCATACCAGCGACAGGTCGTCAGCACCCACCGGCAACAACGTACTAAGACCTACATGTGCCTCTACATGTCGTCCATTGGAAAATCCTACTGGCTACTCGGGTCGTAGTAGACCACAGCCAACCACTGTGCCCGACCCCGAAGTGTGACCGCGAACAACGTGACCACGAACAGTGCAACCATGAAAAGTGGGACCATGAACAAGAGGCAAAGAAAAGCTAGAACCACGTTTCTGACGAGTGAGGAAGATTGTGATGAACCTTAAAGTTCGTGGACATATAACACGCACACGAGTTTCCCCACCACAAGTTCTGTGGTCACTGTGGATGTGAAGGTTCTAAGTGAGACTACGCTTGAAGAGAAGGGTGAAAAGAAAAAAGAAAAAAGAAAAAAACAAAAAAGAACAAAGAAAAGGGAGAGCAAGAGAGTGAGAGAGAGAGAGATTTAGGGGGTAGGGAATATACAAAAGAAGGGAAGTGAGCCAAAAGGATAGGTAGTGGAAGACGAGGAGCGTGAGTGGAAAGGGTACGTAGTGGAGGACTGAGAGATGATTACTTCAGGGTATACACCGCTTGCTGCCTCCACAGTGCTAGGATGAGACTCAACATATACCTGAGGGGAAGGTCTTAGAGAACATTCTAATGTGGCTAAAATGTATATGTAACTTATCGGCCGGAGGGAATGTTACTACAATGAACGGCGATGTATACGTAATGGTGATACAGAATATCAAAAGAAGTGTTCTTGAAAGCTTAGATGCACACAAAGGTGGGAAATGGGAATGGAAGAAGACAGCTAAATTTCTAGAGGGAGTTTGATCTAGGTAACGGTCACATTCATGAGGCACACAGACCTACCACTACACCTAGACAAGTGCGAATGTATTTCACTCACTAGTGTCCATTCCCTGGACCATTTGTGTGGGTTAGGAGTATACGATCTACTTGTCGCTCTTGAGGCAAAACTCCAACTCACAGGTGGACAACAGGTAATCAACGGTGGGCTACTTTACTGTTGTCAGCAGGAGAATGTGTATCTGAGTGACAGATAAAAGTGAAGACAAGCTATAACAATCATCTGGTCATAGTGCTCGGTGAGCAAATGGAGATGAATGAAAGATCGAGGAAGTGGCATCATTTGCTCACATCCACACTCCAGTTGTCAGGTATATCCCACCACAACCACAGACCCCTATCTAAAACCTGGCCCCACCTCACCCCACCCTTCCGTGTTTCCCCCACAGTTTCATATATCCTGTGTCAGAACGTTGCCCCTGTATGCCACATCGTTCCAATGCACTTTATCTTGTGCAAACCTTAAACCCTACATTATGTTCTGGCTCTAAGCACACAAAGCTGTTCCATTCACCTGCCTCACCACTCCACCCATCCACAAGATAAACTGCTATGGCAACATCACAAATACCACCTACCGCAGATCCAACTTTATCTGGAAGCACTCGCCTTCCTTTCTGTACAGATTTCGTACTCTCTTCGTAAAACCTCTCTACTGCTTCTAGCCGTAAAGTCGAACAACTTTTCACAAAACATTATCAACCCCTAACACACCCTTTCTCCAGATCCATAAATGCCGCATTCAAATCCTTCTATTTTCTTTTGAGTATTTCACACACATTCTTCAATGTAATCAAATGATCCACACCTCCTCTACCCCTACTGAAACCACATTATTCCTCCCCAGCCTGAAGAAGCTTTGTGCATATTACGATCATCTCAGTCACTACTCTCCCATACAACTTTCCAGTTATGCTCAGGAAACTTAAGCCTCTGTAATATGAACATTCAGTGGCAATAAATAGGCTCTCTGCCAATCCTGTGGAACCTCACCATGAGCCACACATACACAGAAAATCCCAAGTCATCAATCAACAACTCAGTCACTTCATTTCTTGACAAATTCCACTTTAATCCCATCCATTTCGGCTGCCCTGCCACATTTCCATTTACACAAGGTTTTCACCACCTCTTCTCGTCTCAACAAACCATTTTCCATTCTCTCTCTCTCTCTCTCTCTCTCTCTCTCTCTCTCTCTCTCTCTCTCTCTCTCTCTCTCTCTCCTGACACAAACACCACACATCTGCCACCCAACATCAAACACGTTCAACATTCCCACAAAGCACTTACTCCATCTCATCTTAACCATTATCATTGCCCGTTACCAGTTCCCCACTTGCCTCCTTCACCTATGTTCCCAATTTCCCCCTTGTTTTTCTCACACTATCAACCCCTTCCAAAACATCATATTTTCTCTGAAGTTTAATAATCCTTGCTCACCCCAATTCTCAGTTACCCTCTTTTTCAGCCCCTGCACCTTCTTCTTGACCTCCCTGCTTTCTCTTGTACACCTCCCAATCATTTGTACTCCTTTCCTGCAAATAACGCCCATACGCCTCTCTTTTTCCTTTCCATAGCACCCTAACTTCCTCATCCCACCACGCAAAACCGTTGCTCATCTGCCCATCTCCAACCCTACGCATGCCACACACTTCCTTCGCATATATCAGCACTGCTTCCCTAAACATTTCCCATTTTCACTTACCCCACAAGCTTCATTTATCATCACCTTTTGCTGTTATACACCCAATCTCCTGGTACATCTTCACACAAGTCTTTTTCTCCCTTCCTACCCATATCATTTTCTCTTTTCCAAAAGACTCAACAATCCTTCACCTTTGCTTCCAACAGGTAATGATTAATCATCCCACTGGCCGCCTCTCTCATCACATTCACGTCCAAGTTTCTCTCTTTAATACGCCAATCAATTATCACAAAATCCAGTAATGCCCACTCACCATCTACCTTACTCACCCACGTAAACTTATGTATGTCCCTCCCTCAACTGCCACATTATCCACACTCGCATTAAAATCACCTACCACTAATACCGTATCCTTCGCAACAAAATTGTTGATACACTCATTCAGCTCCTAAAACGCTTGCCTCTCTTCCACCCTCCTCTCGTTTCCAGGTCCATATGCGCTGATAATCTCACCCTTCCCGTAATCCACATTAATTCTTACCCAGATCAGTCTGGGGTTCACTTCAATCCCACACTTTCTCCTTCAGTGGAGGTATAACTTCTTCCTTAGCTCTCGGCCTTACACTAACCCCTAAAATCAACAATTCCAAAACCATTTTTTCCCTTTACCATTGAGCTCTGTTTCACTCAGAGCCAGAACATCCCGGTTCTTCACCTCAAACGTACTAACTATCTCTCCCTTCTTCTCATCATGGTACAAATGCACACAGTGAGACACCCCAGCCAGTGAGAGTGTGTGTAAAATCCTACCAGTTAATTCATATTCGTTTAATCAGTCATCCCTTTCCAGTTCCTATGAAACAGTGGAAAAAAAAATCTATGAAGTTCATGGATCATGTTCTGCTTTTCATCCAGACAATTTGGCTGCCTCTTAACATTTCAATTTTGATTATAAGTTAGGATGACAAATCCTAAACTCCAGAATACTGTGCACCACCTCAGTAACAGTTAGAATCTTCGGTCTGTTTTCAGGTTAAAATGCGTTTCCTTTCCCGTTCGTACAGGTGGTCGTAGTTTGTGCTGCGGTGGCCGTGACAGTGGGGGTGTCGAAGCCAGACCCCGACGCCGCGCCCAAGGCAGATGCCCAGCCCAGCATTGGGTACTCGTACGAGCGACCGCTCGAGTCCCTGAATCTTCCTGGTGAGGACTCAGACTCCAGCCACCTGACGTACGAGGAACCCGAGACCGGATACCTTCCTCCTGAGGGATTCTCGCCTGATAGCTCTGACCAGGGTCTGGCTTTCGGTTTGCCTAGTCGTGAACCCTATGGCCCATCTACCCCCGAGCCTTCCTACGGTTCATCTACCTTTGGTCCATCTACACCTAGGCCTTCCTACGGCCCATCTACCCCTGGACCTTCTTATGGCCCTTCTGGCTTTGGTTCATCTACTCCTAGGCCTTCCTATGGCCCTTCTACCTTTGGTTCATCTACCCCTAGGCCTTCCCATGGCCCATCTACCCCCGGACCTTCCTACAGCCCTCCTGTCTATGGAACATCGACACCTCGACCTTCAACTGCTTACGGTACTCCTGGGCCAAGCTACGGCCCATCCCATTCAACCGAAGAACAAAGCTATGGTACACCTACCCCTTCATACACACCTCCTCAACAGAGCTACGGTACGCCAACTCCTTCTTATGAACCTCCCCAACAGAGCTACGGCACACCAACTCCTTCTTATGAACCTCCCCAACAGAGCTACGGTACGCCAACTCCATCTTATGAGCCTCCCCAACAGAGCTACGGTACGCCAACTCCATCTTATGAGCCTCCCCAACAGAGCTATGGTGCACCTCTTTCCTCATTTGGCGCTTCCAGAACTGCCGGGGCCAGTGGAGCTTTCTCAGGTTCACACAGAGTCTCTGGTACATCTGGGGTAAGTGGAGTGTACACAGGTTCTTACAGAAGCTCTGGAGCTGCTGGGGCCGGTGGAGCTTTCTTGGGTTCTCACGGAGGCTCTGGATCTGCTAGGGCCGGTGGAGCTTTCTCAGGTTCCTACGGAAGCTCTGGAGCTGCTGGGGCCGGTAGAGCTTTCTCAGGTTCTCACAGAGGCGCTGGATCTGCTGGAGCCGGTGGAGCTTTCTCTGGTTCTTACAGAAGCTCTGGATCTGCTGGGGCCAGTGGAGCTTTCTCAGCTTCCTACGGAAGCTCTGGATCTGCTGGGGCCGGTGGAGCTTTCCTGAGTTCTCACGGAGGCTCTGGATCTATTGGAGCCGGTGGAGCTTTCTCAGGTTCCTACGGAAGCTCTGGATCTGCTGGGGCCGGTAGAGCTTTCTCAGGTTCTCACAGAGGCGCTGGATCTGCTGGGGCCGGTGGAGCTTCCTCGGGTTCTTACAGAGGATCTGGATCTGCTGGGGCCGGTGGAGCTTTCTCAGGTTCTTACGGAGGCGCTGGATCTGCTGGAGCCGGTGGAGCTTTCTCAGGTTCTCACAGAGGCGCTGGATCTGCTGGAGCCGGTGGAGCTTTCTCAGGTTCTTATAGAGGCTCTGGATCTGCTGGAGCCGGTGGAGCTTTCTCAGGTTCTTACGGAGGGTCTAGATATGCTGGGGCCGGTGGAGCTTTCTTGGGTTCTCACGGAGGCGCTGGATCTGTTGGGGCCGGTGGAGGTTTCTCAGGTTCTTACGGAGGGTCTAGATATGCTGGGGCCGGTGGAGCTTTCTTGGGTTCTCACGGAGGCTCTGGATCTGCTGGAGCCGGTGGAGCTTTCTCAGGTTCTTATAGAGGCTCAGGATCTGCTGGGGCAGGTGGAGCTTTCTCAGGTTCTCACGGAGGCGCTGGATCTGCTGGGGCCGGTGGAGCTTTCTCAGGTTCTTACGGAGGCGCTGGATCTGCTGGGGCCGGTGGAGCTTTCTCAGGTTCTCACGGAGGCGCTGGATCTGCTGGGGCCGGTGGAGCTTTCTCAGGTTCTTATAGAGAGTTGGATCTGCTGGTGCCGGTGGAGCTTTCTCAGGTTCTCACGGAGGCGCTGGATCAGCCGGGGCCGGTGGAGGTTTCTCAGGTTCTTACGGAGGCGCTGGATCTGCTGGGGCCGGTGGAGCTTCCTCGGGCTCTTACAGAGGATCTGGATCTGCTGGGGCCGGTGGAGCTTTCTCAGGTTCTTACGGAGGCGCTGGATCTGCTGGAGCCGGTGGAGCTTTCTCAGGTTCTCACGGAGGCTCTGGATCTACTGGGGCCGGTGGAGCTTTCTCAGGTTCTTACAGAGGCCCTGGATCTGCTGGAGCCGGTGGAGCTTTCTCAGGTTCTCATGGAGGCGCTGGATCAGCCGGGGCCGGTGGAGCTTTCTCAGGTTCTTACAGAGGAGTTGGATCCGCTGGAGCCGGTGGAGCTTTCTCAGGTTCTCATGGAGGCGCTGGATCAGCCGGGGCCGGTGGAGGTTTCTCAGGTTCTTACGGAGGCGCTGGACCTGCTGGAGCCGGTGGAGCTTTCTCAGGTTCTCACGGAGGCGCTGGATCAGCCGGGGCCGGTGGAGCTTTCTCAGGTTCTTACGGAGGCGCTGGATCCGCTGGGGCCGGTGGAGGTTTCTCAGGTTCTCACGGAGGCGCTGGATCAGCCGGGACCGGTGGAGGTTTCTCAGGTTCTTACGGAGGCGCTGGATCCGCTGGGGCCGGTGGAGCTTTCTCAGGTTCTTACGGAGGCGCTGGATCCGCTGGGGCCGGTGGAGGTGCCGCCGGTTCATTTGGTGTCCATGGTGGTGTGGGGTCGTACGGAGGCGCCTCATACGAACAGACTTACTATGAGGTAAGTAATCCACATGAGAGGTTTCTCCACACTCATTTGCTCAGAATATAATCATGAAATATTGATCAAATATCCTCTTATCTTTCTTTAGAGATCATATCGTTTAGATAAGTGTTCACGTTCGTTTATCTCTTACTGAAATATTGTGATCAATTTTGTCGTTTCCTTCGATTAGATAAGTGTTCACGTTCGTTTATCTCTTACTGAAATACTGTGATCAATTTTGTCGTTTGCTCACCCCCCATCGTCCTCACTGAAGGTGTCTCACTCTTCTTATCCCTCGTCCGCAGAAGGGCATGCCGTTCGACTTCGCCTACGGCGTGAACGACGAGTACAGCGGCAACATCCACAGCCACAGGGAGAACTCGGACGGGGATGTGACCAACGGGGAGTACACGGTCCTCCTCCCCGACGGCCGCACTCAGGTGGTCACCTTCACCGCCGACAACAACCTGGGCTACGTGGCCCAAGTCACCTACGAAGGGGAGGCCATCTACCCGTCAGGAGGGTCCACCTCCTACGACAGCCAGGCCGTCTATCCCTCACCAGCACCCGCCACCTACGACGGGGAGGTCGGTTACTCCTCACCCGCCTAATACAACTAACCCGATCTCTGGGACCAACCCACTTTGGCAGGGGTGTTCTGGTAGACGTGGAAAAAAAAAAAAAAAAAGGAAAAAAGAAAATTTATCCCAAGTGGGACAGGACCAGATGTCCCACTCACGACAGCTTCCACGGAATGAAACGAGTACTCCGGTGGCGAAGCAGCTAAACTACCATTAGTGAATGGTGACATGTTCCAGTCCCACCCTTTGCTATGGTGACTCATTATATTCAACGGATCAGAAGCAAAAGGATAAGACCGGAATATGGGTTGATTCTAATAGGCTCTGTAACCAATGCTCTGTTCATCGCTCGCAAGCAACTCAAAATAGCTTTTAAGGTAAATGTTTCATAGCTGCCTTCATTTCCTCCCCCACCCTCTCCCATCTCCCTAAGCCTTGCCTTCCTTCATCTCCCTGACCCATTACCTTAAGTCTCCCTGAGTCCATCCGCTTCCCTTCATCTCAACTTCATCTCCCTGGCCCATTACCTTTGTCTCCCTGACTCCATCTCCCTCATCTCACCTTCATTCCCTTCACCCCTCTACTAAGTTTATCTGACACTACCTTCATCTCCGTGGCCCTTACCTTCATCTCCGTGACTCCTACCTTCATCACCGTGACCCCTACCTTCATCTACGTGACCCCCTACCTTCATCTCCGTGACCCCTACCTTCATCTACGTGACCCCCTACCTTCATCTCCGTGACCCCCTACCTTCATCTCCGTGACCCCCTACCTTCATCTCCGTGACCCCCTACCTTCGTCTCCGTGACCCCCTACCTTCATCTCCGTGACCCCCTACCTTCATCTCCGTGACCCCCTACCTTCATCTCCGTGACCCCTACCTTCATCTACGTGACCCCCTACCTTCATCTCCGTGACCCCCTACCTTCGTCTCCGTGACCCCCTACCTTCGTCTCCGTGACCCCCTACCTTCGTCTCCGTGACCCCCTACCTTCATCTCCGTGACCCCCTACCTTCATCTCCGTGACCCCCTACCTTCATCTCCGTGACCCCCTTACCTTCGTCTCCGTGACCTCGCCCTCAGGAAGCCCCACACAGTCACCTCACTAACCCCCCTTAACATGTCTCCCCTTCATCCTCCCTCCACCTTATTCACCTACTGTTATTTATTGGTTTTAGGAAACAAGGGTGAGCCAAGCCTCGTCCATGTACGTGCCGCTTACAGTACTACAACTGTACAGTCATAGTGTATACTAGAAATACAACGATCATAAGCTTTACATGTCTCTCTTAATGTTATCCTGTGCTGGTAGACCTTACCCTTGCACCTGCCGTCCAGAACGTGATCCTTAGTCAAATATGAAAGAAGGACTCTTGAAGGTCGATCATGACTTTCGAACTTAATGGATGATATAAATATATATATATATATATATATATATATATATATATATATATATATATATATATATATATATATATATATATATATATATATATATATATATATATATATATATATGTATTCATATAATATATATATATATATATATATATATATATATATATATATATATATATATATATATATATATATATATACCACTTGAATAAAGGTCCCACTGTTTCATCACGACTGAAACACACACACACACACACACACACACACACACACACACACACACACACACACACACACACACACACACACACACACATACACATACAACAGTAAAGTCCTGACCAGAGCAAGGATCAATGGTACTGAGGAGAACTCACCACATGTGCAGAAGGTGTGTGTGTGTGTGTGTGTGTGTGTGTGTGTGTGTGTGTGTGTGTGTGTGTGTGTGTGTGTGTGTAAAAGGGGCAAACGTCATACCTGTCTTCACATAGGGAGACCGGGAGGAAGCTGTGAACTGCAGACCACGCTGCCCAGACGTATTCAGTCAGTCAAATACTGGGGAAGATTATGAGGAGGAAATGGATGGCTTCCTGGTGAGGAGACGTTACCTAAGTGTGGCATTTGGTGACCCTCAAACACGGCCTTCGGGCACAAGGTGCTGTCGCGGCTTACTACTCTAACGTACCCACAACCAAACTCGTGGGAGGAGAGGGAGAGGTGGGGTGGTCTTCGAGTAGTACATTGAAGCTGCTAGGGGCGTCTGAGCCTCTTAAAGTGGCCTTTGTCCGCCCTTATAAGACCAGGCTCTGGTGGTAAACCCTTGGACCATGACCCTTGGTCCTCCATTACAGTTTGAAGCCGCGAGGTCCACCTCCTGTGAACGAGTGTGGTGGACTGTGTATATAGTCTACGAGGCTGAGGGTGGGTTCTGGCGGCCGTTAGTAGCTTCAAGACGGCCTTGAAGGCCCAGATTTTGAAGTATCTACCTCCAAATTGCAGCGCTTCTAGATACTACAGATTAGCCTTGAAAAAGGTAAACACACACACACACACACACACACACATTTATATATATATATATATGCAACTTCTTAAATCTATGTATGCTGTCTACATTACCCATGCCATTCTGTTCCATTCATTCACCAATATTATACTACAAAAGTCCTTCTTTACAACTCTTTCAACAAGTTCTTTGCTTCATTTCACGTACTGTCCTTTGGCTGCTTTATCCCTACATCTTTCGAGAAACTCTTCACTGTCCACGTGGACCTTATCTCTTAACTCTGGGGTCATATTTGTTGCCCTCCTCTGGACCTTCTCTATTAGGTCTTTGGGCATCTTTAGGCGAGGTGACCAAACCTGAGAAACGGAGTCTCGTGTAAGATATGAAAAAAAAAAAACACGCTGCGTATGTCATCATCCATATACCTGGAAACTATTCTGATATTTGCCAGAGGACAATTTTTTGTCTCCTTTACTGTTCACCTACTGTGGTGCTCTGGTTACTGCCGACTCCCTGAGCCCTTATTACACAGAATTCTGAAGCTTATGTCCAGGTACATGATAATCGTAGAGGTCTTCTTTCATTCTATCCCCTACTCAGTGCTTTACCTTCACTCGGGTTGAAATTCATCGACCACATATCAGACCCACTTTGGAGAGTCTGTGTCTATTTGTAAGCTGATGCAGTCCTCCTCACTTTTCACTTCCCTCTTGACCTTTGTATCATATATTGTGTGTGTGTGTGTGTGTGTGTGTGTGTGTGTGTGTGTGTGTGTGTGTGTGAAAGTAGATTATGAATGACGTGTGACTGTGCTTCTGCACCAGGGAAGAACGTGAAGGAAAAAGGAAGTGCGTTTCGGAAAAGAGCTACGTGAGTGCTTTAACATTCTTCATGCAGGGGATCAACCAGAGTGCCACGGAGGCAGGAGCAGAGTGTCAGGGAGGCAGGAGCGGAGTGTCAGGGAGGCAGGAGTAGAGTACCAGAGAGGCAGGAGCAGAGCGCCAGGGAGGCAGGAGCGGAGTGCCAGGGAGGCAGAATGCAGGGATGGGTGATGTGCTTTCACACGACCAGAGAGGGAGACACAGGATCCCTGGCGTATGCAGTGGTGAGGACTTGTCTCCCTGTACACTGAAAGGGGAATGGCGACCAGAAATCTAAGAAAAGATATAAGTAAACGTGAATGGAGGGATGGCAATCTGCAGGTGCTGACGGATTGTGCGTTTAATTGACGGATGTGCAAATGAAAGGTTGTTGGATATGACCAGAATGAGAAGGAAGGCAGGTGGAATGTCTTATTCATGGTGGAGACGAGTGTGTGTATGTCGGTGGCGGGTGTAGAAGAATAGGAATGACAGACACGTGAAAGTGATGGAAGTGAGAGAGCTTGGAAAGTGAGAGAGAGAGAGAGAGCTTAGAAAAATGGTCTTAGCACAGAGGTTCTACGACTTTGGTATCTGTAATCAGTTCACTCACTGTGTAAACTGGTTAATAATTCATCCAATGCTGGCCAGCGTTTGTTAACATTTCCCCAGCGTTATGTAACTTATTGTGTAACTACGTCATTGAGGCTCAGTCCCTCGACCTTTCCTGAACTCTGTATCCTGTTTTGCGCCGCCACCCACACGATGGGTACCGAGTACACAATGGATTCGCCAATCTTGTGGCAAAAGAAAATCAGAACGTGCCACAGCGCTAGCTGTGACTTGCCCGCTTGTATCGCCTGAGGACTGAAGTAAATGAGAATGGGCGAGTGGAAGAGTGGAAAGTGTTTAGAAAAGCAATGCTTGAGTGTGAATGTGACGAAGTGTGTGGCATCCAGAAGGTGGGGTGTGAACGTAGAAAGGAGGGTTAGTGAGTGATGGAATTTGAAAGTTGAATTGCTGAAAAAAACAGAAAAGAAAGGTATGTATGGTCGGTATTCATAGGGATGAAGTGCGTGTGGCTGGGAAGTGTACATAAGAAAGAAGAAGACGATAAAGACAAAGGTAAAAAAAAAAAATGAAAAACGAGGCAAAATGAGAGACTGGGAGAGTATCGATGACATTCAGAGAAATCTAAAATGTACTGGAAGGAGGTGAACAGAATGGGGAGAAAAAAAAAAAATGATAGATGGGGAATGCAGCGATGAGAGTGGATGGGCTAATGGTAAGAGACAATGAAGATGTGAAATGAAGTTAGAGTTAGTGTTACGATGGACTGCTGAATGTATTAGATGATAAGACAGACGATGTGGTGTGTTTTAGGATGAACTGGGATGCAGAATCAGAGCCACTGTGAATGAAAAGGCAAGAAGAGAGGAGGTGGTGGAAGCCTTCCTTCCGTAAGAAGAAATGAGGTTAACGGACGGAAGTGGGTGCGTTTCACAAGAAATGAACTGAAGATAAGTAAGGTGCTTGGGAACTGGTGCGTTCCATGTATAATACCTCTGTATAAAGCAAATAGAAAATAGAGCAATATCTAAATAATGATGTGAGGTGCCTGGAGACAACGTAAGGTGCCTGGAGATTGCGCAAGGTTCATGGAGGCTGCGTAAGGTGCCTGGAGACTGCGTAAGGTGCCTGGAGACTGCGTAAGGTGCCTGGAGGCTGCGTAAGGTGCCTGGAGACTACGTAAGGTGCCTGGAGACTGCGCAAGGTGCCTGGAGGCTGCGTAAGGTGCCTGGAGGCTGCGTAAGGTTCCTGGAGACTACGTAAGGTGCCTGGAGACTGCGCAAGGTGCCTGGAGACTGTGTAAGAGGCCTGGAGACTTGCTGGTATAGAGGCAAGGAAGAAAAGCTATATTTGAATTATAAAAGCAGAAGTCTGTTAATAATACTTGGTACTGACTGACAACATAGTGCACAGAGCAGCTGCCTAAGAAGGAGTAGTGTGGAGAGGAAGAAGAGGTTTGGAAGCAGGTGTTTGTTTTGATGAATCTACGAGGAATACTTAGAAGCAAAATGTGACTTATAGGCGAAATTTACTGACGTGGAGGTTACTACTGATAGGTTGGAAGAGACGCCTAATAGGTGTCACTTAAGTATGTAAAGTTAAGAGTTGTTAATAAAGAAGGTAGGGCATATATACGCGTAAGCTTGGAGAAGGTTGAGCGGTTCCCAGTGAACTTGCATTAAGGATGTGCGGTGTTAAACATGGGGTTTTTAATTACCTCTTGGACGGAGTGTTGAGGGAGGTAAATGCAACGATCCTAGAGCAGGGACAGAGTCTGCAATATGCTGGAATGGAGATGGGGCATGAGAGTAAATCAGATGGTGTTTATGGTTGACGCGGGTTTAGTGGTCGACTCCAGGGGAAAAACTCCAGAGGATGAAGACACATTTTGGGATAGGGTGTAAGAGAAAACAAAGACTGAAGACACATTTTGGGATAAGGTGTAAGAGAAGACAAAGGCTGAAGACACATTTTGGGATAAGGTGTAAGAGAAGACAAAGGCTGAAGACACATTTTGGGATAAGGTGTAAGAGAAGACAAAGGCTGAGGACACATTTTGGGATAAGGTGTAAGAGAAGACAAAGGCTGAAGACACATTTTGGGATAAGGTGTAAGAGAAGACAGAGGCTGAAGACACATTTTGGGATAAGGTGTAAGAGAAGACAGAGGCTGCAAGCACACTCTGAGACAGGGTGTACGAGAAGAAAGTTGACAGTTAGTGTGAAATTAACAAAGTACTGAGGTGCAGCAGTGAGGTGAGTCTGGACGCTTTTAAATCGGATGATTTGATTCCACTCCACATACTTCGAGTCATTTCTCCTCTCCTCCTCGACTACTCGTCTGCTTTCTCGGACTGAACACATTTCATTTTTTATCAATTCGGACCTGCGCAGTATCTCGGAATGAGGAAGCAGTAACGTGGTTACATTCGACAGAGTTAAAACAGAATACCCCTTTCTAAGCGACACCCGTTTTCTTCGGTTCAATCTCGAAACCCCACAATGTCTTGGGAAGGAGGAAGATCGGGTACCACATGGAAGTTTGTTAAAAAGAAAAATGAATGAGTGCTCTTAGGGATGGGAGATTACGGTGGTGGTGGTGGTGGTGGTGCTAAGAGCTCGTAAGATAAACACTACTTTCTGCGATAAACTGTGTCGTGATGTAGGAGATCTGGATTTCTGTTCTATGACTGATGACTGATCGATTTGTGCCGGTGTCCCCGGCATACTTATTGCGGCACTCCATGCTCATCCTGTAAGCGGTAGCGCAAGAGGGTCACATGACCCACTGGGGTCTGACTAAGACCCCAGTGGGTTGATCAGAGGGAGCCTGGTTCTCGAGGTGGCAAGTGGGTTGGGGAGATAACAAGCCCAACCCCCTAGGCCCAGTGCTTAGGTCCCTCACCACTGGCGGGGCCGCCCTAGAGCATAGGGCCCACACCTCCTGAGTTGCAGGGAGGTTTAGTCTCAAAAGAACAACATTTTGTGAGATCTAAGGTTGGGAAACTGCCTGGAAGACACGGCGAGTGAGAGGTTATTACACGACAAATCATAAGAAGTTGACCCGCCCGTGCATGGTGAAAACATGAGAGATAAGGGAGGTGAAATGATGAAGAATGGAGGTGGCGAAAGAAAGAGAATGAATGACGGAGAGAGAGAGAGAGAGAGAGAGAGAGAGAGAGAGAGAGAGAGAGAGAGAGAGAGAGAGAGAGAGAGAGAGAGTGTGTATGTGTGTGTTGGGCATTGGAACGCCCATGTTGTGCGAGCTGAGTATAAATAAAAAGGCCATCCATACTGCCATCGCCTAAAGAAACGCTGAGGAAAGGAAAGAAAACAAAGAGAGTGACAGAGGAAGTGTGGAGCTCGCAAGGTCTAGGGCAGGATCCTGTCCCATCACGGTTATATGGAGAGCCTCAAGATTCCTGTAGGAGACGGGAGCGATAAGGACACAAAAAGAGTTACAGGGATCACACTTTTTCGACCTATGCTGGCAGTGGAAAGAGATCGCCAGGAGGGGGGGAAAAAAGGGGGATAGCTCTTTAAGACAGTCCTTAAACAAAGGTATGGGTAATGATAGAGTGAAAGACGCTTGTCCAAGATTCGAGTCCCAGGTGATGTACATAAGCGGCTTACTGCTGCTGCTGCTGCTGCTGCTGCTCTCGACATCCTGATAATGCAAGACGAACCATATACTCTGACAAGAGCAAATCGTCAGTGTAACCGAGTGTGAGTGAACGATGTGAAATAAGCGTGGGAGAATCCCCAGGCCTGTGTAAACTTATCTCTCGGTTGTTTGAAGATTTCTTTAGGGCCATTGTGATGCGAGAGATGGGCGTGTTTAGTAATTGTGGTAGTTGGCTAAATCGTGGCGGAAGAGAGTGGAAGCTACCACAGTTGTTGCGTGTGTGTGTGTGTGTGTGTGTGTGTGTGTGTGTGTGGGGGGGGGGGGGAGGAGGGGAGTGTTTTTGCTCCGGTCAATCCCTGGGTCGAGAAGCTGGGTAGGTAGGTCTGTAGGTAGGCCACGGTGGGTAGGTAAAACGGGAAAAAGACTTGAAAGTGAATACGAGAAAAGGAAAAAAAGGAATAAGATTGCGTCTTAAAGACGACCGGATGTGTCGGTGGTGGTATACGTGGGCATGGATGGTGAAGGGTGGGATGTTAACTGGAACCTCAAGAACGTAAGAATGGTCATCAAGAGATGAAGTTCATCTTACCATTCAGTGACAGGTGTGATAAAGGGGAACGAGATGAGGAGGCAAAAGAAAACCCGATACGATGGAGTATCCAATTCTAAACAGTGATGAGAAATTCTAAGGTTTCCTTCGCTCAGATGGGTGATGGTTGAAGGGACATAGGTAGCGTGCTCAACACAGCTGGTGCACTGGACACATCTGGTTCTTACGACACTACCGGCTCACATGACACACACACACACACACACACACAGAGTTGGCTTGCAGGACACAGCTGGTTCGCAGGACATAGACGGCTCACAAGACACAGCTGGCTGACAAGACACGACTTGGCTTGCAGGACATAGCTGGTTCTCAGGACACAGCTGGCTCACAGAACACACACAGCTGTTGTTAGCTCGTATGGCACAGCTGGTTCGCAGCACAAACACACACAGAACCGGCTCGCTCGGTGGGATAAACCATGTAGTCAATAAAGAATCAGAAGAAATAGACAGACGAACGAAGGTGTGAGATGCATACGAGCCACAGACATTATTCAACCCGTGCCAAATCAACACTCCCGTGAAAGAGCACCTGGCGCCGTTTTCTCAATGAGGCATGGCAAACGCGGGTGGGAGAGGAGATCCCTGGACGCACAGATGCAAGGAAGGAGGGAGAACCCAAGTGAGACGGAGGTGCGCACTCCCTGCCTAAGCTACCCTAAAGTCCTGTCAGTAGCTCTGCCGTGTGAGTGAGGGGAGGCCGTGAGGGCTGGGCGTCATCCTTGTCGTGCCCAGCGGAGGCGTTTCTGAGGAGGAAGATGAAACTCTCAGCCGATGAAACTTTCCCTCTTGTGCTGGCGGAAACTAAAACTCTCAGCTGATGAAACGTCCCCCTTGTGGAAACTGAAGCATTATGTGTTTTGCAAGAGTAATGACTATTTCGAAACACTGACAATTGACGTTATGAAAGAACAGTCTTTAAAGTCGTGAATATAAGAATACAAATATATACACATAATAAGATAAACAGATACATGAAGTACAGTTTCTCAACATAAATACAGAGGAATTCAAACAGCAACAAACCACTGGGCCCCTTCGAGCCTGTTTTCGATAGCGGAAGAGATACATAAACCATAGATCAATGTGGTAGGATCAGAGGAGTCTACATCTCTCTGCTACAGGATGGAGGGCAGCTTTTTGCAAAGAGATCTTAAGTAACAGCAGGACTCCTTATATATATATATATATATATATATATATATATATATATATATATATATATATATATATATATATATATATATATATATATATTCTTAAGAATCCACGGGGAAAATGAAACACGATAAGTTCCTAAGTGCACTTTCCTGTAATAATCACATCACATGAGAGGACACATGAGAGGAATATAACAGTCAGTTGATACACAACGAAGAGACGTAGCTAGTGCGCCAAACATATATATATATATATAAAGATCATGAGAGGCAAGTGTTTTGGGAGCAGCTGAATGAGTGTGTTAGCGGTTTTGATGCACGAGACCGGGTTATAGTGATGGGTGATTTGAATGCAAAGGTGAGTAATGTGGCAGTTGAGGGAATAATTGGTATGCATGGGGTGTTCAGTGTTGTAAATGGAAATGGTGAAGAGCTTGTAGATTTATGTGCTGAAAAAGGATTGATGATTGGGAATACCTGGTTTAAAAAGCGAGATATACATAAGTATACTTATGTAAGTAGGAGAGATGGCCAGAGAGCGTTATTGGATTACGTGTTAATTGACAGGCGTGCGAAAGAGAGACTTTTGGATGTTAATGTGCTGAGAGGTGCAACTGGAGGGATGTCTGATCATTATCTTGTGGAGGCTAAGGTGAAGATTAGTATGGGTTTTCAGAAAAGAGGAGTGAATGTTGGGGTGAAGAAGGTGGTGAGAGTAAGTGAGCTTGGGAAGGAGACCTGTGTGGGGAAGTACCAGGAGAGACTGTGTACAGAATGGAAAAAGGTGAGAACAATGGAAGTAAGGGGAGTGGGGGAGGAATGGGATGTATTTAGGGAATCAGTGATGGATTGCGCAAAAGATGCTTGTGGCATGAGAAGAGTGGGAGGTGGGCTGTTTAGAAAGGGTAGTGAGTGGTGGGATGAAGAAGTAAGAGTATTAGTGAAAGAGAAGAGAGAGGCATTTGGACGATTTTTGCAGGGAAAAAATGCAATTGAGTGGGAGAAGTATAAAAGAAAGAGACAGGAGGTCAAGAGAAAGGTGCAAGAGGTGAAAAAAAGGGCAAATGAGAGTTGGGGTGAGAGACTATCAGTAAATTTTAGGGAGAATAAAAAGATGTTCTGGAAGGAGGTAAATAGGGTGCGTAAGACAAGGGAGCAAATGGGAACTTCAGTGAAGGGCGTAAATGGGGAGGTGATAACAAGTAGTGGTGATGTGAGAAGGAGATGGAATGAGTATTTTGAAGGTTTGTTGAATGTGTCTGATGACAGAGTGGCAGATATAGGGTGTTTTGGTCGAGGTGGTGTGCAAAGTGAGAGGGTTAGGGAAAATGATTTGGTAAACAGAGAAGAGGTAGTAAAAGCTTTGCGAAAGATGAAAGCCGGCAAGGCAGCAGGTTTGGATGGTATCGCAGTGGAATTTATTAAAAAAGGGGGTGACTGTATTGTTGACTGGTTGGTAAGGTTATTTAATGTATGTATGACTCATGGTGAGGTGCCTGAGGATTGGCGGAATGCGTGCATAGTGCCATTGTACAAAGGCAAAGGGGATAAGAGTGAGTGCTCAAATTACAGAGGTATAAGTTTGTTGAGTATTCCTGGTAAATTATATGGGAGGGTATTGATTGAGAGGGTGAAGGCATGTACAGAGCATCAGATTGGGGAAGAGCAGTGCGGTTTCAGAAGTGGTAGAGGATGTGTGGATCAGGTGTTTGCTTTGAAGAATGTATGTGAGAAATACTTAGAAAAGCAAATGGATTTGTATGTAGCATTTATGGATCTGGAGAAGGCATATGATAGAGTTGATAGAGATGCTCTGTGGAAGGTATTAAGAATATATGGTGTGGGAGGCAAGTTGTTAGAAGCAGTGAAAAGTTTTTATCGAGGATGTAAGGCATGTGTACGTGTAGGAAGAGAGGAAAGTGATTGGTTCTCAGTGAATGTAGGTTTGCGGCAGGGGTGTGTGATGTCTCCATGGTTGTTTAATTTGTTTATGGATGGGGTTGTTAGGGAGGTAAATGCAAGAGTCCTGGAAAGAGGGGCAAGTATGAAGTCTGTTGGGGATGAGAGAGCTTGGGAAGTGAGTCAGTTGTTGTTCGCTGATGATACAGCGCTGGTGGCTGATTCATGTGAGAAACTGCAGAAGCTGGTGACTGAGTTTGGTAAAGTGTGTGGAAGAAGAAAGTTAAGAGTAAATGTGAATAAGAGCAAGGTTATTAGGTACAGTAGGGTTGAGGGTCAAGTCAATTGGGAGGTGAGTTTGAATGGAGAAAAACTGGAGGAAGTGAAGTGTTTTAGATATCTGGGAGTGGATCTGGCAGCGGATGGAACCATGGAAGCGGAAGTGGATCATAGGGTGGGGGAGGGGGCGAAAATTTTGGGAGCCTTGAAAAATGTGTGGAAGTCGAGAACATTATCTCGGAAAGCAAAAATGGGTATGTTTGAGGGAATGGTGGTTCCAACAATGTTGTATGGTTGCGAGGCGTGGGCTATGGATAGAGTTGTGCGCAGGAGGATGGATGTGCTGGAAATGAGATGTTTGAGGACAATGTGTGGTGTGAGGTGGTTTGATCGAGTAAGTAACGTAAGGGTAAGAGAGATGTGTGGAAATAAAAAGAGCGTGGTTGAGAGAGCAGAAGAGGGTGTTTTGAAATGGTTTGGGCACATGGAGAGAATGAGTGAGGAAAGATTGACCAAGAGGATATATGTGTCGGAGGTGGAGGGAACGAGGAGAAGAGGGAGACCAAATTGGAGGTAGAAAGATGGAGTGAAAAAGATTTTGTGTGATCGGGGCCTGAACATGCAGGAGGGTGAAAGGAGGGCAAGGAATAGAGTGAATTGGAGCGATGTGGTATACAGGGGTTGACGTGCTGTCAGTGGATTGAATCAAGGCATGTGAAGCGTCTGGGGTAAACCATGGAAAGCTGTGTAGGTATGTATATTTGCGTGTGTGGACGTGTGTATGTACATGTGTATGGGGGGGGGTTGGGCCATTTCTTTCGTCTGTTTCCTTGCGCTACCTCGCAAACGCGGGAGACAGCGACAAAGTATAAAAAAAAAAAAAAAAAAAATATATATATATATATATATATATATATATATATATATATATATATATATATATATATATATATATATGACAAAACACTTTCCCTAATATACCGTATTAGCCAACTGTACACAGCTCTGAACCTCATAATTATATACCCGCAAGGTACATACAGGCAGGGCGTGTGGTGGGTTTGTTTGTGTGTGGTGTATCTGGTTTATTATACGTATGTGTAAAAGTGCGCTTTTGTGTACTGATGTTGTTTATCTGCGCGGGAAACAGTAATTTCAGGTGTGTGTGTGTGTGTGTGTGTGTGTGTGTGTGTGTGTGTGTGTGTGTGTGTGTGTGTGTGTGTGTGTGCTATTGTTTGCTCTCATTTATATTAGTACGGTACGGGGAGGGAGTTTTACACTCGTGGGGCCCCGCCACTTCAACAGTATCTATATCATACAACTTTTAAGCTTCTGTATGCAGTCATGCATTTACAACTCCTACATTCAATTCATTCCATTCATCCACCAGCCTAATTTTCTTTTTCTTTTATACTATCAAACGTTTTCTTTACGTCTTCTTTTACACAGGTTTCTTGCTTAATTTCATGTTGTGTCCTCTGGTCGTTCTTGTCCCTGATTTGCTGTCTTTATCATCAGTCTGATCTTCGTATCTCAAAGATTGTGATTCATTCACCCCTCACTCTTCCGTGGTGGGCAGATCTAAGGCCGCTAACCACTCAACAGAACCCAGCTTTCTTGATTCTGGTAGCATCTTTTTTTTTGACGCTCCTGTGGACCTTCTCTATTAGCTCTATGTGTGTGTGTGTGTTTCTTTAGATGCGGTGACCAAACCAGAGAAGCCTAAGGCAGTTCTGGCCATATGAAGGATGTAGGCAACTCGCTGAATATTTCTTTATCCATAGATTTCAATATTATTCTAATCTTTGCCTGCAGACAGTTCCTCTCCTGTATCATTCTCCTGATGTGGGGCTGTAGCGACAGGTGAGGGATGATGTCAACTCCCAAGTCCTTCTCTCACACACACAGATTCCTGCAGCTTATAACCTGTTGGATAATACTTATGTTGAGAACGTCTTTCGTTGTGTCCCATCCTCATTCTTTCGTCGCGTCCCATCCTCATTCTTTCCTCGCGTCCCATCCTCATTCTTTCGTCGCGTCCCATCCTCATTCTTTCGTCGCATCCCATCCTCATTCTTTCGTCGCGTCCCATCCTCATTCTTTCGTCGCGTCCCATCCTCATTCTTTCGTCGCGTCCCATCCTCATCCTTTCGTCGCGTCCCATCCTCATTCTTTCGTCGCGTCCCATCATCATCACTTTATATCTAGTCTGGTTGAATTTCAATTAACTGTTTCAGACCTACTTTGGAGTCTGCGCAGGTCCCCTTGCAGGATAATGCCATCCTCCTCACTCCTAACTTCCTCGCATGTCCTATGCATCATCTGCAAACATATGCAGATGGCAATCCATACCTGCAATCAGGTTATTCACGTACATCAAGAGGGAGGTGACCGTCCTAGAACAGAAACCTGCGGCAATCCACTGTTGACCTCCACCCACTTCGAAAAGGCTCCTCTGACATGTGTCCTCTGTTCCCTTCCACTAAGCTGTCCTTTGTTCCCTTCCACTAAGCTGTCCTCTGTTCCCTTCCGTTAAGCTAAGTCATCTGTCCATCTCTTATCCATCTAACGAGTCTCCACCTTATTCCTGGCTGGTGATTCATTCTTTTGAGCGTGTTATCTTGTGTGAGTGTCTGTCTACATGTACTTGTGTGTTTTTGTATCGCGTACGTTTGCGTGTTCCAATGTAGATCCCTGTGTCTCTTCTTGTGCTGTCTCTCTCTCTCTCTCTCTCTCTCTCTCTCTCTCTCTCTCTCTCTCTCTCTCTCTCTCTCTCTCTCTCACAGTCCATCTTATTTTTTCGTAATTTCATACTTAAATAATTTCTCTAGGCATCTCTGTCTCAATATACATCACTCGGTCTGTCCATTATGTTACCTATCTTGTAGATCTTGTCTCAGACCTTTACAATACCAGTGAATTAATCCACCTATTTTTTTTTTTTCTGCGATACGTCACAGGTCATTTAAGTCTCGCTGGTTTCCTAACCTGAGGTGGAAAATGACGCGCGCACAAGCACCCGCGCCTCAGACATGAGCCGTGGGGGACGGCAGCTCCCTTACGATCTCCCATCTGTTCGCTATGCATGTCAAGCACGAGTGACTGTCGAAGTGGCTGGGTGCAAATGAGAAGTGGTTAATGAGAGTGTGCCTTCGGAGTTGCCTAAGAGGGAGAGAGGGAGAGAGGGAGAGAGGGAGGGAGGAGGAGGTCCAGCAGGCTATATAAGTGGAGGTTTGAGACGGTGTTTAACCATTCACTTCTGCTTGTGTATTCCATCATGCGGCTACTGCAGGTACGCTACTCCCCCTTTCACGGGCAAATCCAAGGCGCTCGCGTTACGTGCGCGTTTAACACCAACGACCTTCCCCTCGTCACGACGCAGCTGGACTCGGCATGGGGGGGTGTAGGTAGCTGACGTGTGCGTCACTTCCTGAAACCTGGATGAGTGACTCTTCGATCCACCAAACACGTCACGACCCAAAGTCGGACAGCGTGATCCAGCAGTGTGTTACTTCCACGACTGACCAAAAGATCGACGTCTCCGGCGGACAAAGGTGGGTCAGCCCGCGCGCGGCAACAGGAGTGGCCTGGTTCTGTGTCGCTCTTAGGTTTCTCCGAATTCATGACACCTCCTGCATGACACGCTTGCTCCAGTTGGCAGGCCAGAACATCACGACCCCCGGATGACCGTGCGTGCACATAATCACAGACTAGACCCCGGATAACCGTGCGTGCACACAATCACAGGCCACCATCTACATAACTCCAGGTGACCAGCCTTGCGCCGTCCAAAGGCCAGAGCACAGGGACCACAAGTAACCTGCTTGCAACACTGTGTCAAGCCACGGCGACCCTGTATGACCCGTTTCTACCAGCTACAAGTCAAGACACCAAAACCACAACACATAGACCTCAGATGACCTGCCCTACACTACCTCCAGAAGATAACAACATTAAGCAACATATGAACTAGCCTCCCTCATTACCAGCCAACCATCGTTAACACCTGTAGTTTACTATTGCAGTTGCCCATCCAGCCAGACATTCAAAGTGTTCCACTGTGACACTGGGAAGTGTAGCTATGAATGACATCACGCGATTGAGAAAATACGAAAAAAAAATAAATTTGGTGAGGGGAAGTAGAGTGAGAAGTGGCGTGATTACAACTAACTGACGCAGTGAGTGCCAGCCTCTTTATCTTCACGAGTGATTAAAGTTGCGTGTGTTGTATCGAGGCGACGTGAAGAATAAAGAACCAATCTTTCACTATATATATATATATATATATATATATATATATATATATATATATATATATATATATATATATATATATATGTCTGTCTTGGACAATCGC